>NW_028246883.1:0-50556 GCF_964263255.1 Lissotriton vulgaris | reverse complement strand
CTCTCTGGACCAACAGCCAAAGTTGGTGTAATTCCGTTCAGCAGTTCGGGCTGTAGCTGTAGCTGTGTTTAAAGTTCCTAATAAAATTAAAATGGGGAAAATGGGCTGCAGCGAGGTTAGTCTCAAATTAGTTTTGAACATTTCATGACGATTCTTCAAGTGATGCCAAAGTTATTGGCAAATGGAAAGTGATCTCCCTATGGCGACTACATTCTAACTATACCGATATATATATATATATATATATATATACATATACACACACACACACACACACACACATGCACTGTGGCTGCGCTTCATTTATGATCTGTTTCTCCTGTGGAAGGGCACAGAACAAGAATTCAAAACTTTCTTTGCTGTTCTGAATGACAACCAGGTGGGACTCAAGTTTACCTATAACATAAGCTCTATGGAAATTGAGTTTCTGGACACAAAAGTCTACGTGAAAAACAACAGGATAGAAACAACAGTTCATCGCAAGAAAACGGCGACGAACAGCCTACTCCATGGACAAAGCTTTCACCCCGAGAAGTTAAAGAAAAGTATACCCAATGGAGAACTGCTTCGAATGAAGAGGAACTGCTCAGAACCAAGTGAAATGGAAAAGAACTTTGAGGGAACAAAAACACGTTTTGAGCAGAGAGGGTATAAACAAACAGATATCAAAAGGGGTGAGACAGCAGCAAGAAAGAAATACAGAACGGAAACTCTCTTAACAAAAGAAGAAAGTAGAAACTTAAACAGAACTGCAGGAGAAGGAATACAATCAGCCACAGACATCCACAATGACGACACAAATGAAGAACAACCTATAATGATAACAAGATACGCAAAGGAAAGCCACAAAATATAAAAAATCATGTCAAAATACTGGCATATTCTCAAAAAAGATGTGGACATCGGGAATGATATAGGAGAACGACCATTGATGACCCACAGGAGAGCACCTAATCTCTCTGATCACTTAGTGCACAGTCACTTTGAAGTCAAGAAAGAACCATCATGGCTGGAAAAGAAAGCCAAAGGCTTCAAAAAATGCTGAGTCTGCACAGCATGCTAAATTGGTAGAAATCTGACCAACATTAAAGACCCAAAGGGTAAGAAATTTGAAATAAGAGAACCCATCACTTGTGAGACCCCGTTCATAGTATACTTGTTACAGTGTCACTGCGGAAAACCATACATTGGAAGTACTACTTTTCCTCTTAAGAAACGAATCCTGGAACACACCCGCGCAATACAAAACGGAGATCATTCTTATGCCATGGCGAAGCACATTGCCAGCCATCCTGGAAAAACATGGTTAGACATAACATACTCTGGCTTGGCCACCGTCCCAAAACATGAACGGGGTGGAGACAGAAAATTAAGGCTAAGAAGGCTGGAATCAAAATTGATAATGAAATTCAAAACGAAGCAACCCCAGGGGCTGAATGTGGATGAGGAACTGTATGTCCACCTGTAACCCACATGAGGGGATTTGGAATTCAAAGAACTAAGAGTGACAAGACTGAAGGGACTAATCATGCAATATAAATTGTTTCACCATGCCTGTACCATCAATCAGACACATATGCCGCAAGCCAACATATCTCAAATTGACCCTTATACCCATGAGTCACAATGTGACAAGTGGCCATAAAGAGCGGTGACAAGGGCACTCAGCCCAAGAACCACCAGCACACACAGACCCCCATATTGACACGTGCATTCACGGACACCCATTAGACATAAATAGATGTCGGGGACCATGTAAACTGCATATAAACCTGCAGCAAAGTAGAGGGAGTGAGCTGCACCGCCAGGCCGGACTGGGGAACATAGGGTTAGAGAAGCGCTTGAGAAATCATACACACGCACACACACAAATGAAAGGCTGTGAGAGAGCTAAGTGGTGATAATGGGGCACTCAGCCTGAGAAACAATAAACTGCACAAGACATGAAAGGCGGTGGCAGCGCCTAATGGCATATCCATGGTATAGATTACCTTAAGCATTAGTGGAAGTTAAAACCAAACCGCACCACCAGTAACAGTCATTCAGAGAAATCACACTGTGTATCACACACCACAAGCCCCTCCAAGTGTACAAAGATAGATACACTCATACGAAAACGCACCTTGTAAATAATTTAAAATGTATATAAAGTTTGGTGAATGTTTGTGTACCAAACTACATGTTCTATAATGCAATGCATGGACCAAGCGTGTATAATAATAATAATAGGGAGTTTTGTAGAGCGCATGGTGACACCAGACGGCGTGTCCACACGCTGAGATACTAGTGCTAGCAGAAGAGGTCATAAGGTGGACCACTATTGGGCGTAAAGAAATGTTTTTAGTTTAGCTCTGAAGATGGACTCTGAGGGTTCCAGGCGTAACGCCACAGGGAGTTTATTCCAGCTGTATGCCGCCAGGTACCTGAAAGACCTGCCACCCATCCTTGCTTTGGACACCTTAGGAATTGACAGGCGTCCCGTGCCAGATGATCTAAGGGAACGCAAATGCTCGTATTGTGTCAAGAGATCCTGTAAGGGGAGAGGTGCCTTGCCGTTGATAATCCGGTGACACGTGCAGAGTGCTTTGAATTCCACCCTGTTTCTCACCGGGAGCCAGTGTAGTGTTCGGAGCGCGGTTTTAATTGCTGATCTTCTGGGCAGTCTGAGGACCAGCCGGGCTGCGGCGTTTTGTAAAACCTGCAGGCGGTTTAAATACTGAAAGAGAAAAGGGACAAACTGTCTGAAAACTGCCGTGATCAAGAACTTTTGTCCGAAACGCGTAGGCGGCCACAGTTTGAAATAAAACTTTGAAAAGTTACTGAGTGGAGTGCCATCATCATTTTTTGAAATATTGCGGCATATATATATATATATATATATATATATATATATATATATATATATATATATATATATATATATATATATATGTATGTATGTATATATATATATATATATATATATTTACAAAACGCAAAAAAACCCAGATTTTTGATTTAAGGAAATGAGAGCACTCAAAGCCAATACGGCGTAGGTTCGCCAAGTCTTTTATTATTCAAAGACCTCCTCGGTAGTCAGTTTGCAAACGCGTTTCGGCGTTGCCGCCTTCGTCAGTGTAAACTGACATTATTACACATTACATTTAAATCAAACACTGTGATCGTCATCAATCACGTGGTCGCTCTCTGAGTCCTCTGATGACCTCGTACTCTTCGAAAAAAGGATCGTCTTCAGTTAGGTCTTCTCTTACTTCACCGCCCTCTGCACCTCTAGATTCCACGGTGCTTCTCGCCCTGACTGACTCGTCTTCTGAGATTTCAGACTCTTCAGTACTGGCTGGGGTTCTATTCTTGAGTTTATCTTGTTGTAACTTCCTTCTGGGGGCGTCGTATTTTCGTGCAAATATCAGTATTCTCCCATTTGCATAATCCTTTTCATCGCGAATGAACTTGGATTGCTTCCTCAATTTTATGGTGTTTTCATAATCAATCAGCCTTTTCTTCATTTGATCTCGTAACTCCTCGCATTTTTTTGTGTCTTTTTCTTCGCCAATCTTAGCTTCAATTGCCTTGATTTCTTCCTGCAACTTATTTCTGTCACTCCATGCGTGTTTCACTAGCAGTTTGAGCATCCCTTGCATGACATCATTCATAAATTCAGACCACTCTTTTAAAAGTTCATTGTTGGGTTTCTCATAAGAGGGGACCAATAGGATACTCAATCCCCTAGGAACCCTCCCAACTTCCAAGTATTTTTGAAGACTGGTGGCCTCCCACCACTTGCGGATTTCTCGCTCGTATGTTTTCTCAAGGGTGGCAAATAATTTGGTCGGCGTGTCAGATGCGCTCGCTGCCTGCAATGGAGTGGTTTTCTTCCGTGCCCCTGTTTGGGGAATAAACAGAGAGTCTGCCGCTTGCTCCCTCTCACTGTCTGTGAACATATCTCTTGCCAAGGGGTTTAATGTTTCTATGCGTGGCTCTACCTCTCGCTCAGGCTGTGCGTGTTCTTGCCGGATATTAAAAGATGATGACAGCGTCGCTCACTCACCCTTTCCAGAGTTTCCCGGCCGCCGAGTTCCCTCATGGTCGGTTGTTCTTTCGCGGGTTGTGTTGCGAAGTCTCGCTTTTCTCCCAAAGTCGTGCTCCTCGTACGTTTCTCCGGCGGGGCCAGACGGCAATTCAATTTTTCGGCACTCAGGGTCCACCAGCCTCCGCTCCACTCGAACACGGGTGCCTCTCTCGCACGGTGGAGTGCGAAATGTATTTACAAAACGCAAAAAAACCCAGATTTTTGGTTTAAGGAAATGAGAGCACTCAAAGCCAATACGGCGTAGGTTCGCCAAGTCTTTTATTATTCAAAGACCTCCTCGGTAGTCAGTTTGCAAACGCGTTTCGGCGTTGCCGCCTTCGTCAGTGTAAACTGACATTATTTACACATTACATTTAAATCAAACACTGTGATCGTCATCAATCACGTGGTCTCACTTCATGGAAGTAAACATAAAAAACGGTACATAAAGCAATTCATTCATTATTATTGCGGCGGCCATCTTTGAACGGATCATTTACTATTTTACATATATACAAAGAAGTGAGAAAAGTTAAATTAACCAATTCATTGTCAGTAAGATTGAAACATGAAATGACATTTACTCCAATATTTGTTCTCACTTATTAACCATAAGTCGAGATGGTAATTAAGCCGCAAGTACCTAAGTATGCGAGTTTCACTTATAATTTTTAGTGAAAATCACACCAGTTCACATGATTATAGGTTACCAAAATGGTGTTGCAGTTGAATTATTGACAATTTAGCCCTGAATGGGCATTAGCATTGTCGACAGTCTAGCCCTGGATGGGCTCTTTTTATAAAAGACTGAACATGTTTTACCCAATTCTTAACTGCATTCTACATTTTACCAAAATAATCAAATAATACAAAAAACATTCATAGTAACTGGTCACACTACTCTGTATAAGGAAAAGACTATGTACATGGCTATATTCCTGAGACTGTAGAAAAGAGGCAAGGAAAAGTAAGAGGAATGCTCAGATGTGAGTCCACATCTCTTCTTCATTATTCATCCCTCCCGGGGTCTTGGTCTGCAGCTGGATAATGAATCTTGATTCTAATGTTCTCAGTTTCTTTATCCAGTTGCCCTCTCTTTCTGTTCTGACCAATTGATCCAAGATGAAATAGGTCAATAAATTGCTGTTGCTATCATGTTTCTGCTCAAAATGGCGGGCTACTGGGTAGTTTGGATCCTTTGACGAGATGGCCCTCATATGTTCTAGGACCCTGAGTTTGGTTTGTTTCACCGTACTCCCTATATACCTCTTCCCACAGGGACATGTTAGACAATAGACTGTGTAGTCAGAATTACAGTTCACCAGTTTGGTTATTCTGCCTTTCCTCTTTCTACCAGGAATATAGTATTCCTTAACTTTCTGAGAATTCTTACAGGCCTTGCACTTCATACAAGGAAAGAAGCCTGAAACAGTTGATTTTCTCTTTTTTCTTTTTTCATAGTGGCTATTTACAAGATGGTCTTTGAAAGATTTCCCCTTTCTGTAAGTAATCAGAGGATAGTCAGACAATGACTTTCCGATTGCAAAATCTGATTTAGAATCTTCCAGTTCTTGCGCATTATGTTGACGATCTCTGGAGATTTTTCAGAAAAGTCAGTAATTAGTCTGATCTTGTTATCTAGGGGCCTTATTCTATCAGTCAATAGGTCCTTTCTTTCTACCAAATTGCTTCTCACTTCTGCTTGTGTGAGAATCCCTTTTCCATAGCCTCTTTGAGAGAATCTGGTTTTAGGCTGTTCCCTGGAGCTCACAAATTCCTTAGTGGTCGAGCAGTTGCGTTTCATTCGCAAAAACTCTCCCAAAGGGATGTTATTGATGACGCTGCGGGGATGGTAACTGCGTGAGTGTAATATGGTGTTACCCGCCGTGGGTTTTCTGTAGACAGCGGTTTGTATTTTATTGTCTTCCACAAAGACCCGTAGATCTAAGTAGAAAACCTCACTCTGACTCATATTGCTGGTAAAGCTGAGATTAAAGTTGTTCCTGTTCAGATCTGAGATATATTTCTCATCCTCGTTCTGTGAGCCCCGCCACACCAAAAACAAGTCATCGATGTAGCGGGTCCACAGGACAATGTTGTCCATCCACCGTTCGTTGTCCCCCGCCCAGGCCACGTGCTTCTCCCACCAGCCCACGAATAGATTCGCGTAGCTGGGGGCGAAGCACGTGCCCATCGCGGTCCCTTGCAGTTGTAAATACAGTTTGCCTGCAAATAGAAAAATGTTATTTCGAAGACAGAAATTCGTGAGTTCCAATAACATCTTGTTATGGCTTCGATACTTGATAGGTCTTAATTCAAGGAAGCTTTTCATTGCCATGAGGCCATCTTCGTGTTTGATGGATGTGTATAAGCTGGCAATGTCCAAAGTTATAAGGATCATGTCCTCTTCCCAAACCACATCCTGTATAATTCTCAGGAAGTCTTTTCTTATCTTTGAGATACGAGCTGAGATCCTTCACGAAAGGAGCAATGAAGCTGTCGATATAGCTCGATGTTTTTTCAAGTAAGCTGTCTTTAGCAGACACAATAGGTCTTCCTGGAGGCCAAATTTTACTCTTGTGCACCTTTGGCAGGTGATAGAATGTCGCAATTTGTGGGTAATCGCACTTGAGGTTTTTCCAGTCTTTGAAATCAAGGATACCTTTATCCTTCCAATTGTCTATTAGGTCATTGAATGCTTTAATACTTTCAGTGTATTTTGTTCGCTTTATCTCCACGTAATGTTCCTTGTTGTTTAGTTGGGATAGGGCCTCGTCCTCATATTGTCCTCGTTTCAAAATGACAATATTTCCCCCTTTATCACTGGGTTTGATGATTATGTTGTCATCATCTTTAAGATTCTGAATCACTGCCCAATCCTCCTTACTCAAATTTCTCTTATTGGAGTTGAAACCTTCCATTTGGAGATGCTTTAATTCCTCAATGACAATTTCCTGGAAAGTGTCTATTCCGTCATGTGGTGTTCTTGGATTTGTCTTTGATTTAATAGTCATTCCACTTTTACAACCTTGTTGAATAATCCCACAGTCCTCCAAAGCCTGTGTAGGTTGAATCTCCCAGTCTTGGGAATGACTTGTTCCAACGAGTGTTTGTGCTACTGCAATAGCCTCAAGATCTTTGCCTGTTATTATTGTCAAGGGATCTTCCCCTTCAATATTAGTTCCATCAGCTGTTTTGGGGTTAAGAGTATGTAATTTATGAAGTTTTAGTTTTCTGATAAATCTAAAGAGATCTATCCTTGTCTGCGTATAATTGAATGCAGGAGTCGGACAGAAGGTAAGTCCAAGTTTCAGCAGCTCTTCCTCTTTTGGGGTCAGTATCCGGTCCGAAAGATTAATTATTGTATTTTCTGTCGGATTCATTGTGGTCCTTTCCAGGTCTTCCCTCGGGTGCTCCTTGTTACCACCGGAGTTGATCTGCCTTGGGCGGCCCCGCCTCCCCCTCCTCGTTTTCCTTTTGGTGTTTTTGGAGGGTGTGTAGTTGCTGCGGGTCGCTCTCTGAGTCCTCTGATGACCTCGTACTCTTCGAAAAAAGGATCGTCTTCAGTTAGGTCTTCTCTTACTTCACCGCCCTCTGCACCTCTAGATTCCACGGTGCTTCTCGCCCTGACTGACTCGTCTTCTGAGATTTCAGACTCTTCAGTACTGGCTGGGGTTCTATTCTTGAGTTTATCTTGTTGTAACTTCCTTCTGGGGGCGTCGTATTTTCGTGCAAATATCAGTATTCTCCCATTTGCATAATCCTTTTCATCGCGAATGAACTTGGATTGCTTCCTCAATTTTATGGTGTTTTCATAATCAATCAGCCTTTTCTTCATTTGATCTCGTAACTCCTCGCATTTTTTTGTGTCTTTTTCTTCGCCAATCTTAGCTTCAATTGCCTTGATTTCTTCCTGCAACTTATTTCTGTCACTCCATGCGTGTTTCACTAGCAGTTTGAGCATCCCTTGCATGACATCATTCATAAATTCAGACCACTCTTTTAAAAGTTCATTGTTGGGTTTCTCATAAGAGGGGACCAATAGGATACTCAATCCCCTAGGAACCCTCCCAACTTCCAAGTATTTTTGAAGACTGGTGGCCTCCCACCACTTGCGGATTTCTCGCTCGTATGTTTTCTCAAGGGTGGCAAATAATTTGGTCGGCGTGTCAGATGCGCTCGCTGCCTGCAATGGAGTGGTTTTCTTCCGTGCCCCTGTTTGGGGAATAAACAGAGAGTCTGCCGCTTGCTCCCTCTCACTGTCTGTGAACATATCTCTTGCCAAGGGGTTTAATGTTTCTATGCGTGGCTCTACCTCTCGCTCAGGCTGTGCGTGTTCTTGCCGGATATTAAAAGATGATGACAGCGTCGCTCACTCACCCTTTCCAGAGTTTCCCGGCCGCCGAGTTCCCTCATGGTCGGTTGTTCTTTCGCGGGTTGTGTTGCGAAGTCTCGCTTTTCTCCCAAAGTCGTGCTCCTCGTACGTTTCTCCGGCGGGGCCAGACGGCAATTCAATTTTTCGGCACTCAGGGTCCACCAGCCTCCGCTCCACTCGAACACGGGTGCCTCTCTCGCACGGTGGAGTGCGAAATGTATTTACAAAACGCAAAAAAACCCAGATTTTTGGTTTAAGGAAATGAGAGCACTCAAAGCCAATACGGCGTAGGTTCGCCAAGTCTTTTATTATTCAAAGACCTCCTCGGTAGTCAGTTTGCAAACGCGTTTCGGCGTTGCCGCCTTCGTCAGTGTAAACTGACATTATTTACACATTACATTTAAATCAAACACTGTGATCGTCATCAATCACGTGGTCTCACTTCATGGAAGTAAACATAAAAAACGGTACATAAAGCAATTCATTCATTATTATTGCGGCGGCCATCTTTGAACGGATCATTTACTATTTTACATATATACAAAGAAGTGAGAAAAGTTAAATTAACCAATTCATTGTCAGTAAGATTGAAACATGAAATGACATTTACTCCAATATTTGTTCTCACTTATTAACCATAAGTCGAGATGGTAATTAAGCCGCAAGTACCTAAGTATGCGAGTTTCACTTATAATTTTTAGTGAAAATCACACCAGTTCACATGATTATAGGTTACCAAAATGGTGTTGCAGTTGAATTATTGACAATTTAGCCCTGAATGGGCATTAGCATTGTCGACAGTCTAGCCCTGGATGGGCTCTTTTTATAAAAGACTGAACATGTTTTACCCAATTCTTAACTGCATTCTACATTTTACCAAAATAATCAAATAATACAAAAAACATTCATAGTAACTGGTCACACTACTCTGTATAAGGAAAAGACTATGTACATGGCTATATTCCTGAGACTGTAGAAAAGAGGCAAGGAAAAGTAAGAGGAATGCTCAGATGTGAGTCCACATCTCTTCTTCATTATTCATCCCTCCCGGGGTCTTGGTCTGCAGCTGGATAATGAATCTTGATTCTAATGTTCTCAGTTTCTTTATCCAGTTGCCCTCTCTTTCTGTTCTGACCAATTGATCCAAGATGAAATAGGTCAATAAATTGCTGTTGCTATCATGTTTCTGCTCAAAATGGCGGGCTACTGGGTAGTTTGGATCCTTTGACGAGATGGCCCTCATATGTTCTAGGACCCTGAGTTTGGTTTGTTTCACCGTACTCCCTATATACCTCTTCCCACAGGGACATGTTAGACAATAGACTGTGTAGTCAGAATTACAGTTCACCAGTTTGGTTATTCTGCCTTTCCTCTTTCTACCAGGAATATAGTATTCCTTAACTTTCTGAGAATTCTTACAGGCCTTGCACTTCATACAAGGAAAGAAGCCTGAAACAGTTGATTTTCTCTTTTTTCTTTTTTCATAGTGGCTATTTACAAGATGGTCTTTGAAAGATTTCCCCTTTCTGTAAGTAATCAGAGGATAGTCAGACAATGACTTTCCGATTGCAAAATCTGATTTAGAATCTTCCAGTTCTTGCGCATTATGTTGACGATCTCTGGAGATTTTTCAGAAAAGTCAGTAATTAGTCTGATCTTGTTATCTAGGGGCCTTATTCTATCAGTCAATAGGTCCTTTCTTTCTACCAAATTGCTTCTCACTTCTGCTTGTGTGAGAATCCCTTTTCCATAGCCTCTTTGAGAGAATCTGGTTTTAGGCTGTTCCCTGGAGCTCACAAATTCCTTAGTGGTCGAGCAGTTGCGTTTCATTCGCAAAAACTCTCCCAAAGGGATGTTATTGATGACGCTGCGGGGATGGTAACTGCGTGAGTGTAATATGGTGTTACCCGCCGTGGGTTTTCTGTAGACAGCGGTTTGTATTTTATTGTCTTCCACAAAGACCCGTAGATCTAAGTAGAAAACCTCACTCTGACTCATATTGCTGGTAAAGCTGAGATTAAAGTTGTTCCTGTTCAGATCTGAGATATATTTCTCATCCTCGTTCTGTGAGCCCCGCCACACCAAAAACAAGTCATCGATGTAGCGGGTCCACAGGACAATGTTGTCCATCCACCGTTCGTTGTCCCCCGCCCAGGCCACGTGCTTCTCCCACCAGCCCACGAATAGATTCGCGTAGCTGGGGGCGAAGCACGTGCCCATCGCGGTCCCTTGCAGTTGTAAATACAGTTTGCCTGCAAATAGAAAAATGTTATTTCGAAGACAGAAATTCGTGAGTTCCAATAACATCTTGTTATGGCTTCGATACTTGATAGGTCTTAATTCAAGGAAGCTTTTCATTGCCATGAGGCCATCTTCGTGTTTGATGGATGTGTATAAGCTGGCAATGTCCAAAGTTATAAGGATCATGTCCTCTTCCCAAACCACATCCTGTATAATTCTCAGGAAGTCTTTTCTTATCTTTGAGATACGAGCTGAGATCCTTCACGAAAGGAGCAATGAAGCTGTCGATATAGCTCGATGTTTTTTCAAGTAAGCTGTCTTTAGCAGACACAATAGGTCTTCCTGGAGGCCAAATTTTACTCTTGTGCACCTTTGGCAGGTGATAGAATGTCGCAATTTGTGGGTAATCGCACTTGAGGTTTTTCCAGTCTTTGAAATCAAGGATACCTTTATCCTTCCAATTGTCTATTAGGTCATTGAATGCTTTAATACTTTCAGTGTATTTTGTTCGCTTTATCTCCACGTAATGTTCCTTGTTGTTTAGTTGGGATAGGGCCTCGTCCTCATATTGTCCTCGTTTCAAAATGACAATATTTCCCCCTTTATCACTGGGTTTGATGATTATGTTGTCATCATCTTTAAGATTCTGAATCACTGCCCAATCCTCCTTACTCAAATTTCTCTTATTGGAGTTGAAACCTTCCATTTGGAGATGCTTTAATTCCTCAATGACAATTTCCTGGAAAGTGTCTATTCCGTCATGTGGTGTTCTTGGATTTGTCTTTGATTTAATAGTCATTCCACTTTTACAACCTTGTTGAATAATCCCACAGTCCTCCAAAGCCTGTGTAGGTTGAATCTCCCAGTCTTGGGAATGACTTGTTCCAACGAGTGTTTGTGCTACTGCAATAGCCTCAAGATCTTTGCCTGTTATTATTGTCAAGGGATCTTCCCCTTCAATATTAGTTCCATCAGCTGTTTTGGGGTTAAGAGTATGTAATTTATGAAGTTTTAGTTTTCTGATAAATCTAAAGAGATCTATCCTTGTCTGCGTATAATTGAATGCAGGAGTCGGACAGAAGGTAAGTCCAAGTTTCAGCAGCTCTTCCTCTTTTGGGGTCAGTATCCGGTCCGAAAGATTAATTATTGTATTTTCTGTCGGATTCATTGTGGTCCTTTCCAGGTCTTCCCTCGGGTGCTCCTTGTTACCACCGGAGTTGATCTGCCTTGGGCGGCCCCGCCTCCCCCTCCTCGTTTTCCTTTTGGTGTTTTTGGAGGGTGTGTAGTTGCTGCAGGTCGCTCTCTGAGTCCTCTGATGACCTCGTACTCTTCGAAAAAAGGATCGTCTTCAGTTAGGTCTTCTCTTACTTCACCGCCCTCTGCACCTCTAGATTCCACGGTGCTTCTCGCCCTGACTGACTCGTCTTCTGAGATTTCAGACTCTTCAGTACTGGCTGGGGTTCTATTCTTGAGTTTATCTTGTTGTAACTTCCTTCTGGGGGCGTCGTATTTTCGTGCAAATATCAGTATTCTCCCATTTGCATAATCCTTTTCATCGCGAATGAACTTGGATTGCTTCCTCAATTTTATGGTGTTTTCATAATCAATCAGCCTTTTCTTCATTTGATCTCGTAACTCCTCGCATTTTTTTGTGTCTTTTTCTTCGCCAATCTTAGCTTCAATTGCCTTGATTTCTTCCTGCAACTTATTTCTGTCACTCCATGCGTGTTTCACTAGCAGTTTGAGCATCCCTTGCATGACATCATTCATAAATTCAGACCACTCTTTTAAAAGTTCATTGTTGGGTTTCTCATAAGAGGGGACCAATAGGATACTCAATCCCCTAGGAACCCTCCCAACTTCCAAGTATTTTTGAAGACTGGTGGCCTCCCACCACTTGCGGATTTCTCGCTCGTATGTTTTCTCAAGGGTGGCAAATAATTTGGTCGGCGTGTCAGATGCGCTCGCTGCCTGCAATGGAGTGGTTTTCTTCCGTGCCCCTGTTTGGGGAATAAACAGAGAGTCTGCCGCTTGCTCCCTCTCACTGTCTGTGAACATATCTCTTGCCAAGGGGTTTAATGTTTCTATGCGTGGCTCTACCTCTCGCTCAGGCTGTGCGTGTTCTTGCCGGATATTAAAAGATGATGACAGCGTCGCTCACTCACCCTTTCCAGAGTTTCCCGGCCGCCGAGTTCCCTCATGGTCGGTTGTTCTTTCGCGGGTTGTGTTGCGAAGTCTCGCTTTTCTCCCAAAGTCGTGCTCCTCGTACGTTTCTCCGGCGGGGCCAGACGGCAATTCAATTTTTCGGCACTCAGGGTCCACCAGCCTCCGCTCCACTCGAACACGGGTGCCTCTCTCGCACGGTGGAGTGCGAAATGTATTTACAAAACGCAAAAAAAACCAGATTTTTGGTTTAAGGAAATGAGAGCACTCAAAGCCAATATGGCGTAGGTTCGCCAAGTCTTTTATTATTCAAAGACCTCCTCGGTAGTCAGTTTGCAAACGCGTTTCGGCGTTGCCGCCTTCGTCAGTGTAAACTGACATTATTTACACATTACATTTAAATCAAACACTGTGATCGTCATCAATCACGTGGTCTCACTTCATGGAAGTAAACATAAAAAACGGTACATAAAGCAATTCATTCATTATTATTGCGGCGGCCATCTTTGAACGGATCATTTACTATTTTACATATATACAAAGAAGTGAGAAAAGTTAAATTAACCAATTCATTGTCAGTAAGATTGAAACATGAAATGACATTTACTCCAATATTTGTTCTCACTTATTAACCATAAGTCGAGATGGTAATTAAGCCGCAAGTACCTAAGTATGCGAGTTTCACTTATAATTTTTAGTGAAAATCACACCAGTTCACATGATTATAGGTTACCAAAATGGTGTTGCTGCTTTTCATTCATGGTGCATGCAGGGACTTGTGGTCCTTTGAATACATTAATTTCCCTCAGTGGGTTCTCTGTCCGTATTTCAATTCTTGCAGAAGGGCGAATTCAAAATGAAAAGGAGCACTTAAGCAGGTTGCATTTGAAAGCCGTATGGGGAGGCTTTCTCGAGTGACCTCCTAAGCTTCAGGGCACTTTGGAATGCAAAATTACAACACGGCAGCCTGGCCGTGAGGAGGAGCACCATCACTGACAGGAGGGGAAGCCTAGTTTCCAACAAGTGAGGCTGTCGTCATGCACTGAACAAGACGTTTTTCAGCACAGAGCCTCATATGCTGATTTAACCTGCCTAATGATCCGTAACCTACAAAGGAAGAAAAATAAGCCTAAAGATTACAAAGAAACACTTGAACTTACCAGAAGGAATGAAAAAACGCTCGCATTTGGAACTCTGTTTCCCAGCATGCACTAATTAACTGCACTGAGCATGCGCCCAGAAGAGGGTTGCAATGGTGATAAATAAAGCTGAAATTTGAACGTAATGCGAGGCTCAGGTGTTTGGTTTGTGGCAGCCCTGGAAGAAGGGCGAATTCAAAATGAAAAGGAGCACTTAAGCAGGTTGCATTTGAAAGCCGTATGGGGAGGCTTTGTTGAGTGACCTCCTAAGCTTCAGGGCACTTTGGAATGCAAAATTACAACACGGCAGCCTGGCCGTGAGGAGGAGCACCATCACTGACAGGAGGGGAAGCCTAGTTTCCAACAAGTGAGGGAGTCGTCATGCACTGAACAAGACGTTTTTCAGCACAGAGCCTCATATGCTGATTTAACCTGCCTAATGATCCGTAACCTACAAAGGAAGAAAAATAAGCCTAAAGATTACAAAGAAACACTTGAACTTACCAGAAGGGATGAAAAACGCTCGCATTTGGAACTCTGTTTCCCAGCATGCACTAATTAACTGCACTGAGCATGCGCCCAGAAGAGGGTTGCAATGGTGATAAATAAAGCTGAAATTTGAACGTAATGCGAGGCTCAGGTGTTTGGTTTGTGGCAGCCCTGGAAGAAGGGCGAATTCAAAATGAAAAGGAGCACTTAAGCAGGTTGCATTTGAAAGCCGTATGGGGAGGCTTTGTCGAGTGACCTCCTAAGCTTCAGGGCACTTTGGAATGCAAAATTACAACACGGCAGCCTGGCCATGAGGAGGAGCACCATCACTGACAGGAGGGGAAGCCTAGTTTCTAACAAGTGAGGCTGTCGTCATGCACTGAACAAGACGTTTTTCAGCACAGAGCCTCATATGCTGATTTAACCTGCCTAATGATCCGTAACCTACAAAGGAAGAAAAATAAGCCTAAAGATTACAAAGAAACACTTGAACTTACCAGAAGGGATGAAAAAACGCTCGCATTTGGAACTCTGTTTCCCAGCATGCACTAATTAACTGCACTGAGCATGCGCCCAGAAGAGGGTTGCAATGGTGATAAATAAAGCTGAAATTTGAACGTAATGCGAGGCTCAGGTGTTTGGTTTGTGGCAGCCCTGGAAGAAGGGCGAATTCAAAATGAAAAGGAGCACTTAAGCAGGTTGCATTTGAAAGCCGTATGGGGAGGCTTTGTCGAGTGACCTCCTAAGCTTCAGGGCACTTTGGAATGCAAAATTACAACACAGCAGCCTGGCCGTGAGGAGGAGCACCATCACTGACAGGAGGGGAAGCCTAGTTTCCAACAAGTGAGGCTGTCGTCATGCACTGAACAAGACGTTTTTCAGCACAGAGCCTCATATGCTGATTTAACCTGCCTAATGATCCGTAACCTACAAAGGAAGAAAAATAAGCCTAAAGATTACAAAGAAACCAATTTATCGTATGTCTGGAGCTCAGAAAACAGATTCATCTTGTATTGTCAGCAATATGTGGCATCTCATGGTATTCACGTAAACTGATGGATTTCTTAAATAGGATTTCTTGAAGACATTCAGTTTAGGCATAAAAAGTGTATCTATGTAAAATAAATAACATTTTTAGTCCAAAAAGCATCGGTTTGAGGCCTCGAACTCGCATCACTTTTATGAACACGCGACCTTGCTTCAGGTCCAATCCATAGTGCTATTCAGCTACCTCTTGGCTTGCCAGCCTTACAGCCTTAGGATAGCAACAAAAGTACATTTCATTTGTGTAACAATGTTTTTACGAAAGTCACTTCCACTCACTGTCCTTACTTGTTCGGACATTCTTTTGAAAATTATACATTGCCGTATTACTTCAGACAAATACAGCCCCAGTGGGCTTAAACATGTTATCACTCCATTGCCTGCTCATTGCTTGCTCCAAAGTCTTGAATTATACAAGGTAGCACCGCTCATTGCACCACTGCCCAACATGAGTTCTGCCACTTGATACATTCTGCCACAAACTTTCTGACTGTGCTGTGTTTTCATACTCTCCCACATTAACCGGTACCTGTGACAAATGATAAAATACAGTGATTATATAACATAAAACTGTGAAATCCACACATTCATACCATTAAAATCAAGGTTTGAAAACAGCTCAGCATGATAGGTATTGTTCACAACATTTTAGTTCATCCAAGATGCACTCCCAGCGCCTCATCGCAATTATGCCCTTGGGGTTGCAAAGTGTGATATTTAATTATAAACCTGGACTCTAAGCGTCTGAGCTCTTGCAGTCTGTTACCCCCTCTTTCCCTAAGGGGTACTTGGTCTAGTACCACAAACGAGAAGAGGCTGCAGTTGCTCTGGTGGTGAGTAGCAAAATGTCTCGCAACTGGGTACTGCTTGCCATTGTTTTTTATGGCTCTCAGGTGCTGTAAAATTCTATCTTTTGCTGGTTTGGTAGTGCTACCAATATAGAATTTATTGCATGGGCATTTAAGTGCATAAACCACGTACTCCGTAAGACAGGTAAAATGCTTTGTGATTTTGAAGGGCTCGCAGGCATGAGACAATTTTATCTCTTTTGTGTTGTGGCTAAACTTACACGCTTTGCAGCGACCACAGACATAAAATCCCTGAACTGGATTACTTTTTCTTTTGCTACCAAAGTTTGGCATACCTTGTCCTTCAAGGACCGTGGTTTTCTGTACTTGATTTGAGGGAAATCTTGGATATCTTGTTGGATATCCTTGTCAGTTCTGAGGGCACTCCAATATTTATTATTGCTCCTCTGACTTCCCTTGTTTGGGAGTGATAATCAGTTATAAATCTCACTCTTTCTAGAGTCTCTTTGGTTTCATCTTTCTCTTGCTGACAATACAAGATGAATCTGTTTTCTGAGCTCCAGACATACGATAAATTGGTAGTCTGTTGACTATGTTTATGTTTACCACAATCACATGATTTCCTTAAATGCTGGATGTAAACAGACACTTGTACTCATGAGAAAGGGAAGCTGCTCCCGAAACGCGTCAAGTAGGGCTGTGATTAAAATCCAGTTTTGAACACTATTGCTGGCCTGGACATCGTTCTTTTCGGAGTGTGAACGAGTACGGTGGAATTTGCTGGGATTGGCGAACCCGTCCGGGGCCCGCCGCTGCAAGTGGCCATCGAAGCTTCCCGCCAAACTTTGTGTTTGATTTGAATCATAAGCTTTGACCTGCCTCCTTTTCCATACCACGTAGCTATTGATTCCCGGTCGGACGACCCTTGAAAGGCCCAATACGTGGACTGACCCCGCTAAAACAACACAGCGGAAGCAGTAACGTCAAGTGCTGAGCTAAAAGCAAAACAAGGCGCGAAACCTTCCGGACACTAAGGTAAGCGAGGGAAGGGGGTCCCGGGATTAGCAGTAAATAAAGGAAGGCAAGCGGAAGTCCGTTAGCGGTGTAAAAGATATTGAGTACACACACGGACTGTTCATTAACAGGGGCGCATTAATATACTTAGCGCGTTGATTTATGACTTTAATATAATCATGGCGGCATCCAGAAATACTAAGAGGAATGAAGCAGCGAGGCAGATTTTTGATGTCCAAACAAGAGAGCCCAATATAAACACACCACCCAGCATGGAAAGTGGGATGCAAACTAAATCCAAACAAGATCTTTGGAGTAAACTATGGAAACTGCTTAAATTGGAACAAACGAAATGGTGGGGGGCCACCACGTTGACGAAATACATAGAGGTTGGTCGAGTCCCAAGAGGCCTCAGAATTTATACGACTCCCACCTTCAATGACGCAGACCCCGAGCTAGTTGATGAATGGGCAACAAACAGCCACGAATGCTCAACAATCATGCTGAAACTCCTAGTAAAGTATGCCAACAAAGACTGTGAGAAATGTGGGCTGGACATCGAAAAATTGACAGATGAATTAACAAAACTGTGTAGCAAAGAGGAATTTGACACAGAAATGGGCACATTGGAGAAAAGATTGGAAATCTTGGAGAAAGAAATAAAAGAAAAGAAACAGAGAAAGTTTCTCAGGGACCGTATGGACTATGAGAAAGGACAAGTCCTCACATTCTCCAAAAAATATGATCACCTGCGTGCTCAGACCAAAACCACCAAAACCAATGGAGCAGTGACAACTTCACTTGAAATGCTTGAAATTGACGATGGGGCCCAAACTGAGGAGATAAACGATGGCAAGAACCAGCCAGTAGAAATGGGGGCAGGCGTTCTAAGCCCAAAAGACAAAATTTTAAACGAATTCTCGCTCATGGCCAAAGGGAGATTGGAATCCCAGAGCAAATCATACGTAGGAGGAACAAGAGGACGAGGGAGAGGAGGCAGAGGAGCAAAGAGAGTAAACACAACAGATGTCAGCGTATCAAGCCCGTTGGGAACAAGAACAAGGGGCCAGAGGAAGCTGAAATGAAGGACACCAAGACAGTCCTCAATCTCTCGGACAGGATACTCAATGCTGCAGAAATTGAGGTATTGTCGTTGGATTATCATTTTGTCCCACATCTAACTTTAATTATACCCAAAGCCGCATTGACCTTTTTCAATTTACTAGGAAGCTCAGACTAAAAAAATGGTTTGCCACAAGAATGAGTAATGAACCAGGCATAAGTACTGTGACTCCAAGCACACTACAAATAGGAGATGCTGATATGCTACAGGTATTGCATGATTTAGGGGGAAACCCTGAAGTTGTTGAAAATCCCACCCTGAACCTAATCAACGAAAACAACAGGTTGGACTTGAGCAGTAAAAGCGGGTTCAAACCTAAATCTATTTTTTTGCCAATGATTAACAATGATGCAATCGATGTTTTCGAGAGGGGTGTGATTACAGAACTAAAAATACTAGCCAGTAAGAGGAATTGGGGAAGAAATAATCTGAACCAAGAACAGAGATTAGCAATTGAAAGTTTAAGCAATGATCCTAGTATTGTCATTAAAAAATCCGATAAGGGGGGCAACATTGTGGTAATGTCGAAAGAAATGTATATACATGAAGGTATGAATCAACTCAATGATACTGTTAAGTATGAAAAGAGTAACAGAAAAACGTATGACATTAAGAATCAAGCATACCATGAGAAATTGAATGGATGGAGAAATCAGGGACTCATAGAAACCGATGAGTTTAACTTTTTAAAGTGCAAATTCCCTAAAATACCAGCACTTTACCTACTACCCAAATTACAAAAGAAACCCTTGAATCCCCCGGGAAGGCCAATAGTCTCTTCCAGGAACAGCTGCCTGGAAAATACATCGAGATTTGTTGATTATTTTTTGCAGCCAATTAAGCAGGGCCTCCCATCTTATCTTAGAGATTCAGGGGATTTCTTGGAGAAAATAACTAATGTCACAGTGGATGCAGGCTGTTTACTAATGACCTTGGATGTTAACAGCCTGTATACCAATATCCCACACAAAATGGGAATCAAAGCATGTAGACACTTTTTAAGTACCCGATCAGTTTCTTACCTTTTCCACACTGAAATGGTTTTAGACATGATATACACATGTCGTACTCAAAACTATTTTTTGTTCAATGGCGCCATCTACCACCAACTTCTTGGGACTTCTATGGGCACTTGTTTTGCCCCTAGTTTTGCAGGAATATACCTAGGGTGGTGGGAAGAGCAAATTGTCAGACAGCTTGACCAATACTGTACCGGAGTCCGTACCTGGCTCCGGTACATTGATAAACAATGCGGGAAATCGGGATGCACACCCTTGTATTCAATTTTATCAAACTTGTCCATGCTTTTTAATGCGTGCAGCATTGGTGAAGTGCCTTGCCCTGATGGCACCAAAATAAACAATGTAGCGAGATGAGGCGAATTTTCGCCCCAAACCAATTGCACAGCTTTGAACTGCCTCCTTGGCGAATTCATTTATCTGTTCAGCCATCAGTTAATCATTTTCATCAATATACTCCAAAACGTTTTCTTTTACTTTATCCAAGGCACTTCACCAATGCTGCACGCATTAAAAAGCATGGACAAGTTTGATAAAATTGAATACAAGGGTGTGCATCCCGATTTCCCGCATTGTTTCTCACATTTTGCCCTACCAAGGGATAGCACCCGTCAAGTTATATGAAGAAATAAGACAAAGGTATTGATGACATCGCTCTACACGGACGAAAAAAGACTCTGGTTCGGGAAGCAAGTGGTGTGTTTCGAAGAAGGGACAACAGCATGATTAATACGTTCCTTGAAATGGATTGACACTGAACATAGTAACATGGTTTGAAAAATAATGAACATTTTTTATAGGTCGCGCCATATATTAGATGTATATCCATAATGATGCATTGTGGTCTTGTGAGTCTTTTCAGAGAGTAAGGAAGTGTAGGCAGCACGCAGTGCGGCGCGTAAATAGCGTTTTGAGCCCCAATGAGGGCAGAGCAGGTCACATGAACATTATTTAAACGTAAAGGAAATACATGTGGCTAAGATATCGGTTTGGAGCTGTGAGAATGTAGCGCTGACAATTTCCATAGCAGGTATGAGAGCTAACAGTGAATTTAGACTAATCTTTCACCAGAATGAGGTATTTGAAAGAGGTTTTGAGAACGTTATTCATAATACGGAAGGTAAAGGTCCCGGAGGGTCAAGTGCGTGCCGCACAGTGAAAACAGACCGGATGTTCACAAAATGTTTTCAGTGAATATTGGGCGACTAGAAGCTATCAGGGGTGAGGAGGTTAGAGGCTTTATTAGTCTACGACATGCAGAGGGACGAGGAGTTGTAAATTGTGGGTTTACAAAGGGGTTTTGGTGATTCGTTCGTTATATCTATAACAAGAGGCCTTGTAATTACTAGTAGAGACATCGAGCACAATGCAAGGAAAGGGTTCCAAGTATGTATGGTTTGCCAAGCAGAAAGGGAACGTAGATGCACTGCACATACTGAGTTCTTGCTGAAATAATTAAATGCATCATATAGATAACTATTGATACATGGATAAAAATGTTTTTTTTTAAATGCACATTTCACTTTTTGAATGTAACTATACTAGACAGTAATGGCTTTATTGTTACTTTTACAGATACCCCTGACGAAGGGCGTATTCCGCCCGAAATGCATTGGGCTAATAATAAACACTGCTTGGAACGAACCATGGCATCAGTCGTGTCTTTACAAGAGGCTCGGATGGGCACAGTTTAAACATGAGAAACTTGAAAAAAAGCCATATTAACCCTGTATGTAGAGCATAAAATCGGTCAAAAAGGATAAAGTAAAAGAAAAAGTTTTGGAGTATATTGATGAAAATGATTAACTGATGGCTGAACAGATAAATGAATTCGCCAAGGAGGCAGTTCAAAGCTGTGCAATTGGTTTGGGGCGAAAATTCGTCTCATCTCGCTACATACGGTACATTGATGACATTTTCATCATTTGGGAGGGCACAATAAAAGAAGCTGAAGATTTTGTTGCCACCTTGAATGTAAATGAGTTTAATTTGTCATTTACAAGACATATCAATAAGAATACAGTGGACTTTTTAGATCTTAAAGTTACCATAGGAAACACAAGCCTCGTGACGACTCTGTACAGAAAAGAGACAGCCGGAAACAGCCTTCTCCATGCTCAGAGCTGTCACCTCCGAAACCTGATTAATTCTATTCCTTTTGGTGAACTACTCAGAGCCAGAAGAAATTGAACTAAACAGGAGGATTATGAAAAAGAAAGAGCTATCATGTGTGACAGATTCAAGCGCAGGGGATACAGCAAAAAGTGTATTGCAGAAGCTTTACGCAAGTTAAAAGAGAGGGAAACAACCCAACCTGTGGCAGAGAAAGATGAAACCAAAGAGACTCTAGAAGGAGTGAGATTTATAACTGATTATCACTCCCAAACAAGGGAAGTCAGAGGAGCAATAATAAATATTGGAGTGCCCTCAGAACTGACAAGGATATCCAACAAGATATCCAAGATTTCCCACAAATCACGTACAGAAAACCACGGTCCTTGAAGGACAAGGTATGCCAAACTTTGGTAGCCAACAAAAGAAAAAGTAATCCAGTTCAGGGATTTTATGTCTGTGGTCCCTGCAAAGCATGTAAGTTTAGCCACAACACAAAAGAGATAAAATTGTCTCATGCCTGCGAGCCCTTCAAAATCACAAAGCATTTTACCTGTCTTACGGAGTACGTGGTTTATGCACTTAAATGCCCATGCAATAAATTCTATATTGGTAGCACTATCAAACCAGCAAAAGATAGAATTTTACAGCACCTGAGAGCCATAAAAAACCAAGACAAGCAGTACCCAGTGGCGAGACATTTTGCTACTCACCACCAGAGCAACAGCAGCCTCCTCTCGTTTGTGGTACTAGACCAAGTACCCCTTAGGGAAAGAGGGGGTAACAGACTGCAAGAGCTCAGACACCTAGAGTCCAGGTTTATAATTAAATATCACACTTTGCAACCCCAAGGGCATAATTGCGATGAGGCGCTGGGAGTGCATCTTGGATGAACTGAAATGTTGTGAACAATACCTATCATGCTGAGCTGTTTTCAAACCTTGATTTTAATGGTATGAATGTGTGGATTTCACGGTTTTATGTTATATAATCACTGTATTTTATCATTTGTCACAGGTACCGGTTAATGTGGGAGAGTATGAAAACACAGCACAGTCAGAAAGTATGTGGCAGAATGTATCAAGTGGCAGAACTCACGTTGGGCAGTGGTGCAATGAGTGGTGCTACCTTGTATAATTCAAGACTTTGGAGCAAGCAATGAGCAGGCAATGGAGTGATAACATGTTTAAGCCCACTGGGGCTGTATTTGTCTGAAGTAATACGGCAATGTATAATTTTCAAAAGAATGTCCGAACAAGTAAGGACAGTGAGTGGAAGTGACTTTCGTAAAAACATTGTTACACAAATGTAATGTACTTTTGTTGCTATCCTAAGGCTGTAAGGCTGGCAAGGCAAGAGGTAGCTGAATAGCACTATGGATTGGACCTGAAGCAAGGTCGCGTGTTGATAAAAGTGATGCGAGTTCGAGGCCTCGAACCGACGCTTTTTGGACTAAAAATGTTATTTATTTGACATAGATACGCTTTTTATGCCTAAACTGAATGTCTTGTAGAAATCCTATTTAAGAAATCCATCAGTTTACGTGAATACCATGAGATGCCACATATTGCTGACAATACAAGATGAATCTGTTTTCAGAGCTCCAGACATACGATGTATTGGTAGTCTGTTGACTATGTTTATGTTTACCACGATCACATGATTTCCTTAAATGCTGGATGTAAACAGACACTTGTACTCGTAAGAAAGGGAAGCTGTTCCCGAAACGCGTCGAGTAGGGCTGTGATTAAAATCCAGTTTTGAACACTATTGCTGGCCTGGACATCGTTCTTTTCGGAGTGTGAACGAGTACGGTGGAATTTGCTGGGATTGGCGATCCCGTCCGGGGCCCGCCGCTGCAAGTGGCCATCGAAGCTTCCCGCCAAACTTTGTGTTTGATATATATATATATATATATATATGTATATTCCAAACGAACAGTCACACACTCCTCACAGCATGACAGCAAGTCCTTCAGCCGAGTAAAAGTAACAAGGTTTTTTAATGCAGTAGTCCATCAAAAGCATAATGATTTTCAACACTTGACCGGGTCTTAATCATAGGTCTTATTCATATGCAAAGCACACGTGGCCAGTTGCTTCTCCATTTAAATCCTCAAAAAGTATTGGGCACTGACGAGGGACTCAGAGTGAAACACAGTGAACGTTTTTCTAGAATCAATAAAGTTGTTTCAAATTTGTGAAAAACAGTTGAAAATGTCTCTTTTCAAATTCGGGTTTGAATAAACCTTATATAAAAACTTTAATAGAATTTCATTTATCCACCACTGAATTCATATTACTACAGTGTAAATTAATATACAAGTCCCTTGTATTCAGTTTTTTTGTTATGCTCGTTATATATTCCAAGGCAACACCACTTAACTGCATGTTGTTTTAGCAGGTTTCTCTTCATGATGGCTGTTGCATGTTTTTTAAAACTCCATTCCAGTAAATATATATATATATATATATATATCAATCACAACGAGGTGCCTGTCATGGAAAGAGACCCACAGACCAGGTGAGTATTCGCCGTTTTCTTTATTCGAAGCAACAGCAAGAGAAAATGCACAGCGGCAGCAAAATGTCCAGCCGACGCGTTTCGTGCTCGCGCACTTCTTCAAAGGCTATGGCTTGCTGTGGCAGTGAGAAGGCATTTTCAACACCACATGAGTAGATAAAGTCTCGCCCAGGTGGGCGTGGCCGCCCCGCGGCCTGATGGTAGCTGTAGTGCTGGTGTTTCTTTGTAAGCTGCCTAATTCCTGCAACAGTTCTGATTTTACCCCAGTGGGTTTGCGCCTCCAAGCAACTCTGTCGCTGTTGTCTATAACCTTCAAACAAAAGGCTCTGATCTCCATATTCAGGGGGCCATATGACTCCTCCAAATGGCGGGCTGCACGCAACCCCAGGGTCCTTTCCGCGGCTCAGGCAAGCCGCAAAACATCAATCACAACGAGGTGCCTGTCATGGAAAGAGACCCACAGACCAGGTGAGTATTCGCCGTTTTCTTTATTCGAAGCAACAGCAAGAGAAAATGCACAGCGGCAGCAAAATGTCCAGCCGACGCGTTTCGTGCTCGCGCACTTCTTCAAAGGCTATGGCTTGCTGTGGCAGTGAGAAGGCATTTTCAACACCACATGAGTAGATAAAGTCTCGCCCAGGTGGGCGTGGCCGCCCCGCGGCCTGATGGTAGCTGTAGTGCTGGTGTTTCTTTGTAAGCTGCCTAATTCCTGCAACAGTTCTGATTTTACCCCAGTGGGTTTGCGCCTCCAAGCAACTCTGTCGCTGTTGTCTATAACCTTCAAACAAAAGGCTCTGATCTCCATATTCAGGGGGCCATATGACTCCTCCAAATGGCGGGCTGCACGCAACCCCAGGGTCCTTTCCGCGGCTCAGGCAAGCCGCAAAACATCAATCACAACGAGGTGCCTGTCATGGAAAGAGACCCACAGACCAGGTGAGTATTCGCCGTTTTCTTTATTCGAAGCAACAGCAAGAGAAAATGCACAGCGGCAGCAAAATGTCCAGCCGACGCGTTTCGTGCTCGCGCACTTCTTCAAAGGCTATGGCTTGCTGTGGCAGTGAGAAGGCATTTTCAACACCACATGAGTAGATAAAGTCTCGCCCAGGTGGGCGTGGCCGCCCCGCGGCCTGATGGTAGCTGTAGTGCTGGTGTTTCTTTGTAAGCTGCCTAATTCCTGCAACAGTTCTGATTTTACCCCAGTGGGTTTGCGCCTCCAAGCAACTCTGTCGCTGTTGTCTATAACCTTCAAACAAAAGGCTCTGATCTCCATATTCAGGGGGCCATATGACTCCTCCAAATGGCGGGCTGCACGCAACCCCAGGGTCCTTTCCGCGGCTCAGGCAAGCCGCAAAACATCAATCACAACGAGGTGCCTGTCATGGAAAGAGACCCACAGACCAGGTGAGTATTCGCCGTTTTCTTTATTCGAAGCAACAGCAAGAGAAAATGCACAGCGGCAGCAAAATGTCCAGCCGACGCGTTTCGTGCTCGCGCACTTCTTCAAAGGCTATGGCTTGCTGTGGCAGTGAGAAGGCATTTTCAACACCACATGAGTAGATAAAGTCTCGCCCAGGTGGGCGTGGCCGCCCCGCGGCCTGATGGTAGCTGTAGTGCTGGTGTTTCTTTGTAAGCTGCCTAATTCCTGCAACAGTTCTGATTTTACCCCAGTGGGTTTGCGCCTCCAAGCAACTCTGTCGCTGTTGTCTATAACCTTCAAACAAAAGGCTCTGATCTCCATATTCAGGGGGCCATATGACTCCTCCAAATGGCGGGCTGCACGCAACCCCAGGGTCCTTTCCGCGGCTCAGGCAAGCCGCAAAACATCAATCACAACGAGGTGCCTGTCATGGAAAGAGACCCACAGACCAGGTGAGTATTCGCCGTTTTCTTTATTCGAAGCAACAGCAAGAGAAAATGCACAGCGGCAGCAAAATGTCCAGCCGACGCGTTTCGTGCTCGCGCACTTCTTCAAAGGCTATGGCTTGCTGTGGCAGTGAGAAGGCATTTTCAACACCACATGAGTAGATAAAGTCTCGCCCAGGTGGGCGTGGCCGCCCCGCGGCCTGATGGTAGCTGTAGTGCTGGTGTTTCTTTGTAAGCTGCCTAATTCCTGCAACAGTTCTGATTTTACCCCAGTGGGTTTGCGCCTCCAAGCAACTCTGTCGCTGTTGTCTATAACCTTCAAACAAAAGGCTCTGATCTCCATATTCAGGGGGCCATATGACTCCTCCAAATGGCGGGCTGCACGCAACCCCAGGGTCCTTTCCGCGGCTCAGGCAAGCCGCAAAACATCAATCACAACGAGGTGCCTGTCATGGAAAGAGACCCACAGACCAGGTGAGTATTCGCCGTTTTCTTTATTCGAAGCAACAGCAAGAGAAAATGCACAGCGGCAGCAAAATGTCCAGCCGACGCGTTTCGTGCTCGCGCACTTCTTCAAAGGCTATGGCTTGCTGTGGCAGTGAGAAGGCATTTTCAACACCACATGAGTAGATAAAGTCTCGCCCAGGTGGGCGTGGCCGCCCCGCGGCCTGATGGTAGCTGTAGTGCTGGTGTTTCTTTGTAAGCTGCCTAATTCCTGCAACAGTTCTGATTTTACCCCAGTGGGTTTGCGCCTCCAAGCAACTCTGTCGCTGTTGTCTATAACCTTCAAACAAAAGGCTCTGATCTCCATATTCAGGGGGCCATATGACTCCTCCAAATGGCGGGCTGCACGCAACCCCAGGGTCCTTTCCGCGGCTCAGGCAAGCCGCAAAACATCAATCACAACGAGGTGCCTGTCATGGAAAGAGACCCACAGACCAGGTGAGTATTCGCCGTTTTCTTTATTCGAAGCAACAGCAAGAGAAAATGCACAGCGGCAGCAAAATGTCCAGCCGACGCGTTTCGTGCTCGCGCACTTCTTCAAAGGCTATGGCTTGCTGTGGCAGTGAGAAGGCATTTTCAACACCACATGAGTAGATAAAGTCTCGCCCAGGTGGGCGTGGCCGCCCCGCGGCCTGATGGTAGCTGTAGTGCTGGTGTTTCTTTGTAAGCTGCCTAATTCCTGCAACAGTTCTGATTTTACCCCAGTGGGTTTGCGCCTCCAAGCAACTCTGTCGCTGTTGTCTATAACCTTCAAACAAAAGGCTCTGATCTCCATATTCAGGGGGCCATATGACTCCTCCAAATGGCGGGCTGCACGCAACCCCAGGGTCCTTTCCGCGGCTCAGGCAAGCCGCAAAACATCAATCACAACGAGGTGCCTGTCATGGAAAGAGACCCACAGACCAGGTGAGTATTCGCCGTTTTCTTTATTCGAAGCAACAGCAAGAGAAAATGCACAGCGGCAGCAAAATGTCCAGCCGACGCGTTTCGTGCTCGCGCACTTCTTCAAAGGCTATGGCTTGCTGTGGCAGTGAGAAGGCATTTTCAACACCACATGAGTAGATAAAGTCTCGCCCAGGTGGGCGTGGCCGCCCCGCGGCCTGATGGTAGCTGTAGTGCTGGTGTTTCTTTGTAAGCTGCCTAATTCCTGCAACAGTTCTGATTTTACCCCAGTGGGTTTGCGCCTCCAAGCAACTCTGTCGCTGTTGTCTATAACCTTCAAACAAAAGGCTCTGATCTCCATATTCAGGGGGCCATATGACTCCTCCAAATGGCGGGCTGCACGCAACCCCAGGGTCCTTTCCGCGGCTCAGGCAAGCCGCAAAACATCAATCACAACGAGGTGCCTGTCATGGAAAGAGACCCACAGACCAGGTGAGTATTCGCCGTTTTCTTTATTCGAAGCAACAGCAAGAGAAAATGCACAGCGGCAGCAAAATGTCCAGCCGACGCGTTTCGTGCTCGCGCACTTCTTCAAAGGCTATGGCTTGCTGTGGCAGTGAGAAGGCATTTTCAACACCACATGAGTAGATAAAGTCTCGCCCAGGTGGGCGTGGCCGCCCCGCGGCCTGATGGTAGCTGTAGTGCTGGTGTTTCTTTGTAAGCTGCCTAATTCCTGCAACAGTTCTGATTTTACCCCAGTGGGTTTGCGCCTCCAAGCAACTCTGTCGCTGTTGTCTATAACCTTCAAACAAAAGGCTCTGATCTCCATATTCAGGGGGCCATATGACTCCTCCAAATGGCGGGCTGCACGCAACCCCAGGGTCCTTTCCGCGGCTCAGGCAAGCCGCAAAACATCAATCACAACGAGGTGCCTGTCATGGAAAGAGACCCACAGACCAGGTGAGTATTCGCCGTTTTCTTTATTCGAAGCAACAGCAAGAGAAAATGCACAGCGGCAGCAAAATGTCCAGCCGACGCGTTTCGTGCTCGCGCACTTCTTCAAAGGCTATGGCTTGCTGTGGCAGTGAGAAGGCATTTTCAACACCACATGAGTAGATAAAGTCTCGCCCAGGTGGGCGTGGCCGCCCCGCGGCCTGATGGTAGCTGTAGTGCTGGTGTTTCTTTGTAAGCTGCCTAATTCCTGCAACAGTTCTGATTTTACCCCAGTGGGTTTGCGCCTCCAAGCAACTCTGTCGCTGTTGTCTATAACCTTCAAACAAAAGGCTCTGATCTCCATATTCAGGGGGCCATATGACTCCTCCAAATGGCGGGCTGCACGCAACCCCAGGGTCCTTTCCGCGGCTCAGGCAAGCCGCAAAACATCAATCACAACGAGGTGCCTGTCATGGAAAGAGACCCACAGACCAGGTGAGTATTCGCCGTTTTCTTTATTCGAAGCAACAGCAAGAGAAAATGCACAGCGGCAGCAAAATGTCCAGCCGACGCGTTTCGTGCTCGCGCACTTCTTCAAAGGCTATGGCTTGCTGTGGCAGTGAGAAGGCATTTTCAACACCACATGAGTAGATAAAGTCTCGCCCAGGTGGGCGTGGCCGCCCCGCGGCCTGATGGTAGCTGTAGTGCTGGTGTTTCTTTGTAAGCTGCCTAATTCCTGCAACAGTTCTGATTTTACCCCAGTGGGTTTGCGCCTCCAAGCAACTCTGTCGCTGTTGTCTATAACCTTCAAACAAAAGGCTCTGATCTCCATATTCAGGGGGCCATATGACTCCTCCAAATGGCGGGCTGCACGCAACCCCAGGGTCCTTTCCGCGGCTCAGGCAAGCCGCAAAACATCAATCACAACGAGGTGCCTGTCATGGAAAGAGACCCACAGACCAGGTGAGCACTACAGCTACCATCAGGCCGCGGGGCGGCCACGCCCACCTGGGCGAGACTTTATCTACTCATGGGGTGTTGAAAATGCCTTCTCACTGCCACAGCAAGCCATAGCCTTTGAAGAAGTGCGCGAGCACGAAACGCGTCGGCTGGACATTTTGCTGCCGCTGTGCATTTTCTCTTGCTGTTGCTTCGAATAAAGAAAACGGCGAATACTCACCTGGTCTGTGGGTCTCTTTCCATGACAGGCACCTCGTTGTGATTGATGTTTTGCGGCTTGCCTGAGCCGCGGAAAGGACCCTGGGGTTGCGTGCAGCCCGCCATTTGGAGGAGTCATATGGCCCCCTGAATATGGAGATCAGAGCCTTTTGTTTGAAGGTTATAGACAACAGCGACAGAGTTGCTTGGAGGCGCAAACCCACTGGGGTAAAATCAGAACTGTTGCAGGAATTAGGCAGCTTACAAAGAAACACCAGCACTACAGCTACCATCAGGCCGCGGGGCGGCCACGCCCACCTGGGCGAGACTTTATCTACTCATGGGGTGTTGAAAATGCCTTCTCACTGCCACAGCAAGCCATAGCCTTTGAAGAAGTGCGCGAGCACGAAACGCGTCGGCTGGACATTTTGCTGCCGCTGTGCATTTTCTCTTGCTGTTGCTTCGAATAAAGAAAACGGCGAATACTCACCTGGTCTGTGGGTCTCTTTCCATGACAGGCACCTCGTTGTGATTGATGTTTTGCGGCTTGCCTGAGCCGCGGAAAGGACCCTGGGGTTGCGTGCAGCCCGCCATTTGGAGGAGTCATATGGCCCCCTGAATATGGAGATCAGAGCCTTTTGTTTGAAGGTTATAGACAACAGCGACAGAGTTGCTTGGAGGCGCAAACCCACTGGGGTAAAATCAGAACTGTTGCAGGAATTAGGCAGCTTACAAAGAAACACCAGCACTACAGCTACCATCAGGCCGCGGGGCGGCCACGCCCACCTGGGCGAGACTTTATCTACTCATGGGGTGTTGAAAATGCCTTCTCACTGCCACAGCAAGCCATAGCCTTTGAAGAAGTGCGCGAGCACGAAACGCGTCGGCTGGACATTTTGCTGCCGCTGTGCATTTTCTCTTGCTGTTGCTTCGAATAAAGAAAACGGCGAATACTCACCTGGTCTGTGGGTCTCTTTCCATGACAGGCACCTCGTTGTGATTGATGTTTTGCGGCTTGCCTGAGCCGCGGAAAGGACCCTGGGGTTGCGTGCAGCCCGCCATTTGGAGGAGTCATATGGCCCCCTGAATATGGAGATCAGAGCCTTTTGTTTGAAGGTTATAGACAACAGCGACAGAGTTGCTTGGAGGCGCAAACCCACTGGGGTAAAATCAGAACTGTTGCAGGAATTAGGCAGCTTACAAAGAAACACCAGCACTACAGCTACCATCAGGCCGCGGGGCGGCCACGCCCACCTGGGCGAGACTTTATCTACTCATGGGGTGTTGAAAATGCCTTCTCACTGCCACAGCAAGCCATAGCCTTTGAAGAAGTGCGCGAGCACGAAACGCGTCGGCTGGACATTTTGCTGCCGCTGTGCATTTTCTCTTGCTGTTGCTTCGAATAAAGAAAACGGCGAATACTCACCTGGTCTGTGGGTCTCTTTCCATGACAGGCACCTCGTTGTGATTGATGTTTTGCGGCTTGCCTGAGCCGCGGAAAGGACCCTGGGGTTGCGTGCAGCCCGCCATTTGGAGGAGTCATATGGCCCCCTGAATATGGAGATCAGAGCCTTTTGTTTGAAGGTTATAGACAACAGCGACAGAGTTGCTTGGAGGCGCAAACCCACTGGGGTAAAATCAGAACTGTTGCAGGAATTAGGCAGCTTACAAAGAAACACCAGCACTACAGCTACCATCAGGCCGCGGGGCGGCCACGCCCACCTGGGCGAGACTTTATCTACTCATGGGGTGTTGAAAATGCCTTCTCACTGCCACAGCAAGCCATAGCCTTTGAAGAAGTGCGCGAGCACGAAACGCGTCGGCTGGACATTTTGCTGCCGCTGTGCATTTTCTCTTGCTGTTGCTTCGAATAAAGAAAACGGCGAATACTCACCTGGTCTGTGGGTCTCTTTCCATGACAGGCACCTCGTTGTGATTGATGTTTTGCGGCTTGCCTGAGCCGCGGAAAGGACCCTGGGGTTGCGTGCAGCCCGCCATTTGGAGGAGTCATATGGCCCCCTGAATATGGAGATCAGAGCCTTTTGTTTGAAGGTTATAGACAACAGCGACAGAGTTGCTTGGAGGCGCAAACCCACTGGGGTAAAATCAGAACTGTTGCAGGAATTAGGCAGCTTACAAAGAAACACCAGCACTACAGCTACCATCAGGCCGCGGGGCGGCCACGCCCACCTGGGCGAGACTTTATCTACTCATGGGGTGTTGAAAATGCCTTCTCACTGCCACAGCAAGCCATAGCCTTTGAAGAAGTGCGCGAGCACGAAACGCGTCGGCTGGACATTTTGCTGCCGCTGTGCATTTTCTCTTGCTGTTGCTTCGAATAAAGAAAACGGCGAATACTCACCTGGTCTGTGGGTCTCTTTCCATGACAGGCACCTCGTTGTGATTGATGTTTTGCGGCTTGCCTGAGCCGCGGAAAGGACCCTGGGGTTGCGTGCAGCCCGCCATTTGGAGGAGTCATATGGCCCCCTGAATATGGAGATCAGAGCCTTTTGTTTGAAGGTTATAGACAACAGCGACAGAGTTGCTTGGAGGCGCAAACCCACTGGGGTAAAATCAGAACTGTTGCAGGAATTAGGCAGCTTACAAAGAAACACCAGCACTACAGCTACCATCAGGCCGCGGGGCGGCCACGCCCACCTGGGCGAGACTTTATCTACTCATGGGGTGTTGAAAATGCCTTCTCACTGCCACAGCAAGCCATAGCCTTTGAAGAAGTGCGCGAGCACGAAACGCGTCGGCTGGACATTTTGCTGCCGCTGTGCATTTTCTCTTGCTGTTGCTTCGAATAAAGAAAACGGCGAATACTCACCTGGTCTGTGGGTCTCTTTCCATGACAGGCACCTCGTTGTGATTGATGTTTTGCGGCTTGCCTGAGCCGCGGAAAGGACCCTGGGGTTGCGTGCAGCCCGCCATTTGGAGGAGTCATATGGCCCCCTGAATATGGAGATCAGAGCCTTTTGTTTGAAGGTTATAGACAACAGCGACAGAGTTGCTTGGAGGCGCAAACCCACTGGGGTAAAATCAGAACTGTTGCAGGAATTAGGCAGCTTACAAAGAAACACCAGCACTACAGCTACCATCAGGCCGCGGGGCGGCCACGCCCACCTGGGCGAGACTTTATCTACTCATGGGGTGTTGAAAATGCCTTCTCACTGCCACAGCAAGCCATAGCCTTTGAAGAAGTGCGCGAGCACGAAACGCGTCGGCTGGACATTTTGCTGCCGCTGTGCATTTTCTCTTGCTGTTGCTTCGAATAAAGAAAACGGCGAATACTCACCTGGTCTGTGGGTCTCTTTCCATGACAGGCACCTCGTTGTGATTGATGTGTTGCGGCTTGCCTGAGCCGCGGAAAGGACCCTGGGGTTGCGTGCAGCCCGCCATTTGGAGGAGTCATATGGCCCCCTGAATATGGAGATCAGAGCCTTTTGTTTGAAGGTTATAGACAACAGCGACAGAGTTGCTTGGAGGCGCAAACCCACTGGGGTAAAATCAGAACTGTTGCAGGAATTAGGCAGCTTACAAAGAAACACCAGCACTACAGCTACCATCAGGCCGCGGGGCGGCCACGCCCACCTGGGCGAGACTTTATCTACTCATGGGGTGTTGAAAATGCCTTCTCACTGCCACAGCAAGCCATAGCCTTTGAAGAAGTGCGCGAGCACGAAACGCGTCGGCTGGACATTTTGCTGCCGCTGTGCATTTTCTCTTGCTGTTGCTTCGAATAAAGAAAACGGCGAATACTCACCTGGTCTGTGGGTCTCTTTCCATGACAGGCACCTCGTTGTGATTGATGTTTTGCGGCTTGCCTGAGCCGCGGAAAGGACCCTGGGGTTGCGTGCAGCCCGCCATTTGGAGGAGTCATATGGCCCCCTGAATATGGAGATCAGAGCCTTTTGTTTGAAGGTTATAGACAACAGCGACAGAGTTGCTTGGAGGCGCAAACCCACTGGGGTAAAATCAGAACTGTTGCAGGAATTAGGCAGCTTACAAAGAAACACCAGCACTACAGCTACCATCAGGCCGCGGGGCGGCCACGCCCACCTGGGCGAGACTTTATCTACTCATGGGGTGTTGAAAATGCCTTCTCACTGCCACAGCAAGCCATAGCCTTTGAAGAAGTGCGCGAGCACGAAACGCGTCGGCTGGACATTTTGCTGCCGCTGTGCATTTTCTCTTGCTGTTGCTTCGAATAAAGAAAACGGCGAATACTCACCTGGTCTGTGGGTCTCTTTCCATGACAGGCACCTTGTTGTGATTGATGTTTTGCGGCTTGCCTGAGCCGCGGAAAGGACCCTGGGGTTGCGTGCAGCCCGCCATTTGGAGGAGTCATATGGCCCCCTGAATATGGAGATCAGAGCCTTTTGTTTGAAGGTTATAGACAACAGCGACAGAGTTGCTTGGAGGCGCAAACCCACTGGGGTAAAATCAGAACTGTTGCAGGAATTAGGCAGCTTACAAAGAAACACCAGCACTACAGCTACCATCAGGCCGCGGGGCGGCCACGCCCACCTGGGCGAGACTTTATCTACTCATGGGGTGTTGAAAATGCCTTCTCACTGCCACAGCAAGCCATAGCCTTTGAAGAAGTGCGCGAGCACGAAACGCGTCGGCTGGACATTTTGCTGCCGCTGTGCATTTTCTCTTGCTGTTGCTTCGAATAAAGAAAACGGCGAATACTCACCTGGTCTGTGGGTCTCTTTCCATGACAGGCACCTCGTTGTGATTGATATATATATATATATACATATATATATATATATATATATATATATATATATATATATATATATATATACATACATACATACATACATATATATATATATATATATATATATATATATATATATATATATATATATATATATATATATATATATATTCAATGAAAAAACCATAGGTTATAGACCATATATAGTTAGGGATTTGCATTTACAAAACCTTATTTTACTCGCATAAAACCATTGAAATTCCATATATAGTTAGTTGCGCTAACTATATATCGCGCACCCGCAATCCACTGCTGATGATGTCACATATTACATCATTCATGACATGGTCAGTGACATCACTGATGACATCACTGATGACATCTCAAATGACATCACTGATGACATCTCAAATGACATCACTGATGACATCACTGATGACATCTCATTTGACATTACTGATCACATCACTGATGATATCATTCATGTGATAATACGATGAACCTCTTCAGACTCTAATATAACCTTAGATACAATCAGTGTAAACAGACACTCACAGACTGTCACTCATCCATGGAGTTACTCACACACCTAGTCAGTCATGCAAAGAATCAATCACACCTCCATTTCCTCACCTATACAGTTATACAAACTTTACTTATTCAAACATATACTAACACATATTTACTCTCTTATACAATCCCTGATACAAGTTCACAATGATCCATACAGCCACGCACACATTCACTGGCTCTTATGCACAGTTATTTATATATGTCAACTCTCACATGTACTGTGTTTTACATATGTACTTACTTTGACATGTAGCACTGAGATATCCATTCACTCACCAATACACTCATGCACACAGTCAACCGCCCATACAGCTGTTTCCACATGCACTTTTGAAACCATACATCTAGTGAATCAACTGCTCACACATCTATGCACAGAGTCATACACCTCCCAGCCACCCACACACACACTCAGTCTCCCATACAAATACTTGGGCAACCAATCAATAACCCATATAGTTACTCATATAGCTACTTATCAACACATGCAGCAGTTTACAGAACAACAGACATAATAATGCACAAATTAAGACAGTTTAGTCACTAACCCATGCACTCAGTGAGACATATTTAATCACTCACTCATACAGTCAGTCATGCACCTACTAAATCCTTCATCCAAACACTTATTCATCCACTCATTCTTCAATATGTAAGACATATTTACACTTTACAGAAACATACAGTCACTGGATGTTGTCATCAGTGATGTCATCAGTGATGTCACTGACCATGTCATGAATGATGTAATATGTGACATCATCAGCAGTGGATTGCGGGTGCGCGATATATAGTTAGCGCAACTAACTATATATGGAATTTCAATGGTTTTATGCGAGTAAAATAAGGTTTTGTAAATGCAAATCCCTAACTATATATGGTCTATAACCTATGGTTTTTTCATTGAATTTCAATGGTTTTTTAAATGCAAATTTCTAACTATATATGGTCTATAACCTATGGTTTTTTCTGTGAATTTCATTGGTTTTTTAAAAGCTAACATCTGTAGCTGTAAAATGTATTCTTCTTTAAATCCCAAAATATATTTAGATGTTTATTGATAATTTTTTTTAAAATTTTTTTTTCTTCGCTTCTAGTTCACGAACCAGGAAGCTTTCCGTTAGCTCATCTTGATGCCGCGATCTAGTCCGCGAACCGGTCAACGTTACGTTAGCGGAACTGTGACGCGTCGCGGAAGCGCGACGTATCACGTTATCGCGTAATGCGTCTAATGACGCGCCGCGTTAGCGCTCCGAGAAGTGCTCGGAACCGCGAACCGGAAGCGATGTGGTACGCGGCGCACGCCGCGTAACGTAAGCGGAACAGGTCATGTGACTTGTTTATCAAACTTTTCATTGGTTCATTTCACTTTTGGTTTCCAAATGATGTATGACTAGGTCATGTGACCTAAAAATAACACTTTTCATTGGTTCAGAACTTTTACTTTCCCCAAATCATGTGAACCCCTCCTTATTTCCTCACTCTGACTTTCATCTTGGTGAGAGAAAGACAATTTAGCGAGAATTGAACAATGGCTTCTGTACTTGCTGCAGCTGGTGGAACCCCACCACCACCTCCACCTCCTCATAAGAAGAGAGGACCACCTACTCAATTTATCCCTAACAGAGAGGAGGAAGAGGAGGAAGAAGAAGAAGAGGACAGAGAGGAACAACAATTTGTCGAAGAGTTGCCCCGGGTTTTAAAGCGAAAAACAAGCTTCATCTGGCAGTTTTTCTCCATCCCTCCTGGATCAAAGAAGGTGAATGCTAAATATGCCACCTGCCTCATCTGTGATTACAGATTGTCGAGAGGCACAGATAAGAAATACAGTATGGGCAACTATACGATGCACCGACACATGAGCAGGTGGCATCCCTTAAACTACAGCCGGGCTGAGTTAAGGGATCTTCAAGACAATCCCACGACAACTCCTGTGGCCAGATCGACCTCCACAATGTCATTGACGGGAAGAGAGGCACAAGAAACTGTGCCAAACATTCAACCCAACTTCCAGCATATGAAGTTAAGTTGTATATACTGTGGTGCTATGCTGTCATATGGCAACATGAGCGTCATCCTGATGAACATGGCGTACGAAAATCATAAATGCCCTAATGCACCCAAGAAGTAATTTTTTTTTTTGCTCCAGTTGAGCCGTTTTCAATGCCTGTTTTTTGTTGTCTCCCCTCCATAAAAAACACAAAAAAAACATAAAACAGCTCTAAAAATACAAAAAAATCAAAAAATGTTCAAAAAATAAATAAATAAATAAAACAACAAAAACAAAAAAAACCAGTTCTTTTCAGAACTACCTCCCCTTTCAATCAAAATTGCTAGAATGTTTATCACTCTGGCAAGCTCTATTTCTTTTGGTTCGCTTCAAGTTCGCTGACCGGTTCGCGAACTTTAAGCGAACTAAAAAAATATTTTTTTAAAAAAAAGAAGAGTTAGTATAAGGGAAGTAAACAGAGAATAATGTAAAAAGAAAGACAGCTATAGAGAGTAAATGAGAGATACTGTCAATGACATCATCAGCAGTGCATTGCGGGTAAAAAGAGTAGAAAACATTTACCTTATAATTCTTGTTACCTTTTTTTAAATATTTTTTCATACTTTCAATCTGTAAAAAAAAGAACAAACATTTCCAAAAATATTAAAACATGTATTTAAAAATTAGAAAAGACAAGGGAAAAGGTTCAAAAACAAACAGTTTTTCAACAACTTTGACATTTACAGAAGTCTCTGCTTCTCTACGTCCCCTACACAATCCTAAAGATATATATTCTAAAGAAACTGTATCTTGATGTTGATGAACTGAGGCCTATTTTGGAACATGATGTTTTTCTTGCACTGCTAATGTCTCACAATAGTGATGCAATAGCAGCGCAAAAAAGATGTAAAGCCATCATAAAATTGTGTCTAACATTGTAAATGCTTGATTTAGGATGCAAATAAGATGTGTGCTTTCAAGAGCTTTCTTTGAGGTGAGGCCTCTTTTCTTTTTTTAAAAAAAACACTACCCAGAAGTACAGCACTGAAAGCATTAAAATTGATATTTACAGAACTCAGCTTACCCATATGTACCTCACATTTCTAAATGTATATCATAAGGACAAAAAGCATAACATTAATTATACATGTTAAATGGTTTCTTTTTGCTGTTCTCAGAATGTATCAAATTTCACTTAAATCAGTGACTTGAAGGTATTCATCATGTAACAGCGGGGAAAAAAAACCACAATCAAAATGACTGTGTTTAAAAAACCCATACAACCTTCGAAATCTGATTTCAAAACTCCTTAAAATTAACTTACTTTCAATAACGTCGAACGATCTCCTATGAACAGCATCCACTCTGTTGTGCTACAAATATTTTCAGCCCGCCACTTTCTGAAAGAAAACCTCCATCGATACGTAAAATATGTTACATAGAAAAAAAGACTTCTCTCATTATATCACATGTTTCCACTAGGCCAAATCATGTTGCCGCGATTCGCAAGTCTTGTTATTCTTCCAATCAAATCCCGACATTTTCTATTTTCGCAACTTTCAAAAATAAAATATTTGAGATTATTTTCACAATCCTGGACTACTAATAACTTACTCTTCTTTGTCACTCATGTTCTCCTTTTCCTATGACACTGATACTGCTTACTATGAAGCAGACTTACTTGCAGCAAGTTTATATAGTTGGATTTTTAATCTAGACAGCATTGCAGACTTATATTCCCTCTACTTAAAATTTTGGTTTTAAAAACACCAGGTAAGAATTTTTAAGGTCAAACGGCAATTTTTTTTTGAACGTTACAACGGAATCATTACAGAATGACCAGCCGTTTCCAGACTTTAAGTAAGCTGTATAATGTCCTGATGTTGTTGATGGACCATCGTGATAGATAATTGCTACAGTAACAAAAGTCCTCCCTGATATTGACAGCTGAGAAGCCACAAAATTTTTTATTAAAGTTGACAATTTTGATCCATCAGGCCTACAACGTTGGATCATTAAAATGACATACTGGCCATATCTACGTATAAATAATGTTGACATCATATCACATTTACATTGGCTACACTCCATGTTGTGATCTGCTGCATTTACTAGCTTATTAAAGGAGACTGATTTACTGTCTGGCAAAGTTAAATATATAAATCTTTCTGAGTCTACACTAGTAGTACTTGATAGCCTACAATTCTCGCAGTCATGCTGCCATTGATAAGAAAGCCCAAACAGGTGATCTACATCTACACCCTCAACTTCCAATATATCAAGCATATACATTAAAAACTCCTGACAATCTTGCTGATTATTTTCAGAGAAGTCTGTTTGACCTGAACATTCATCTAACAGATAACGAACTTCAGACACACTTTCTACTTTTGTTCGATCAGTGCTACATTTCTCGAAAACAGAATTCAACAAACAGCATAAAATTTGTTCAGAATTCAACAGAATCTGTTCTTTTAAACTCTCTAGTGAAAAGAGAACATTAACCACTACATTTGCATAGCAGTTGACACCAGAACTGTTTTCAAATTGAAAACCGACAACATCTTCAACAGAATCCACTGTCTTTCTGCTAACAATTTTCGGTTCATTGACTTTTAGTCTTTTTGCAACAACCTCCCTACTATTACTGCTATTTCTACGTTTGCGGCCTACCACACGTTTCTCAAACAAAGGATATTGAGGCAAATGTGGCGCATACTCTCTTCTTAACCTATTGTATTCCTTAACACAATCTAGATCCGCACAAATGTTTGTGACATCACAGTCAATCAAGTACAATCCCGATAAAGTTCTAACTCGTGACAATGCCACATATGCCATACCCTCCTTGAACACAGAACTGCCAATATTCACCAATGCACAGTCTACACTTAAACCTTGCGATTTATGGATTGTCACCGCATATGCCAAGCAAACAGGAAACTGTTTACGGCGAACATATAAATCTTTAACAAGCAAAAACCTAGCAGAACAACGACCAATTTGCTGTACTTCCTCAATGCCATCAAATTTAATTCTTAAAAATTCTATTCCATCTCTATTTCTGTATTTCTCAAAATCAACAACATTACCCATTGATCCATTCACCAGACCTCTTTCTACATGTAAATTCCTTCTCAAAATAATTCGGCAATTTAAACACACATTCAAAGTCTTTTCAAAACCCGCTGTTTTAGATATAGTCTTCTCTAATGAATCCAATTTTGATTTCAAATTGTCTGACAAAATAATTGTTGATCCCATATGCTCTAATTTGTCGATAGCTTCAAGTTTCACAATCTCTTGCTTTTCTAAATTCAACATTTTGTTGTTGAAGATGGCACATTCTGCAAGAGTTGGCATGAGACATATCCCGGATTTCTTCTCAGTAATTTTCTGAAAAATATTCTCAGGCACAATCTCTTGTTTGGGATATAAATTTGACAGTAATCGTGCATTTAAAGCTTCTTTCCCATGCTCGGTCACTTTTCCAATTCTAATATCTTGTAGAATATTCTTGTAATCTTCATCCTTTGCCTGACGCATATTTTGATGCAGTTCTGCATAATTGAAGTTTAACCATATATTGACGTTGCCAATGCTCCCTAGGCACTTCCTGGTATCTTCATGCGTGAGTATTTTGAACACAGGTTGACCTTTTACTGGTGTCAGCTGCAGAAGATCTCCGAAAACAATGATGTGTTTCCCACCAAATAACACATCATATTCAGTTTTAAGTACTTCTTGCATTCTCAAATGCACAAAGGCAAGCATGACATTGGAAACCATGCTTACTTCGTCAATGATAAGTAGTTTCATTTTCCTCAAGACTCTTGAAACTTCACAGCAAGCATCTCCAGATAACTTGTTGTATTGTAATTTGTTGTCATGCTCCACCGGCAGCATCAGTAGACGATGCAAAGTAATACCTTTAATGTTATGTGCTGCCAGTCCAGTAGGAGCGGTGACAACACAAGACAGCAATGACTCAGTCCTTTCCTTCAAATAACAAGAGATTGCTTTAATGAGGAAACTTTTTCCAGTTCCCGCTTCTCCACTCACGTACAGTCGGACAGGCTTCAACGACGTACATGAGCACTCTTTCTTCTCATGACTTAATCCGTGCTCAATTTCCGTGGTAACTTCATCATATATTTTCCTCTGCTCAACGTTGAGTTGTTTTTCCAAGTCTTCTAAGTTAACTGAATCCTCCTGAGCATGTGCCATGGCTCTTTCCACTTCATTCATAGCAGTGGCAGCTTCATTTTCGATAATAGGTCCTCCAAGTGGATCTTGACTCAATGAAACAGAACTCTGACTGTCCTGAGAACTGTCTCTGGCAATCTCGGCTGCAATCGTTGCTTCCTGCTCAATTTCCAAAGTTAGCATTTCTTGATATTTAGAAAAAGCAGGACATTCTATGGACTCCTTGGCTGCATTGAAAGAGTCTTCGTAACAGAGGAAATCTCCAAGCAGTTCCTCTTCTGCACGCCAAGGCTTGAAAAGTTGCAAAAGTGCTAAATAAAAAAACTCCTTTTTTTCTGGAGATTCACCACTCAATTTTCGATGGTTTACTAATTGGCATTTTCTTTGCTTGACCAGGCATCCCTCATTTCCAATTACAGCATACACTCCTTTCTCAATATCTTCTTTGATGTTCCTCTTGAATATATAATTTTGGAGAACCTCATATAGACAAACATTCTCAAGGTGACTGCTTCGATTTGGATAATATGTATCCAACATGTTGGTCTTCAAAATGTCGGTACTGTTTGGTTCCTTTTCTGCCAAATACTCAATTTCCCGGACAGGTTTTAGAACTCGATTTCGCGTTGCAGCAAGACCAAGACTCGCCCAAACGAGACTCCTGGATTTGGCATAGAGACTTGCTGAAGACAACCGGTCAGAACATTCGTAAGCTCCGATTTCTCGATGCGACAACATCTTCAGACTGAAACTGTACAACTTCTTGCTGAGGCTCTTTTCATGAGAAATGTCCTCCCACATATCCTTCAGTTCGGTCTTTTCTTTTTTGGTGATGTAAGATGTCACATACCGAGCCACAGCCATACAGTTGTCAGCCACAAACTGTATATCCATGTTAGCATTCCACATGGACAAAATCACTGGGTTGTAGTCATTGATGTACTTGGACTCTTCGTTCCTTTTCAAATTGTATGTATTCTTGGGTGATTTCCTCGTCACATTATGTCGCAGCGAAGACATCAAACTGTTCACTCTTCCTTTAGAAATCACCGGTCGTGGAAAGTTGAAACGACATTTGGTGTAGAACTTGTCCTTGTTTCTGAATTTACGACGACAGTACTTTCCACAACGATGGCTTTGGAAACGTAGAACTTGTTCTCTTAGACTTTTCTTCTCCGTTGCGTTTGGAACAGCACACGTAGAATACTGTTCGATGAAATTCATCACTAAGTCATCCGGATCTGTTCCAAATTTAGGTGCATCCTTGATCCACAACAACATATGTATATGAGGGGCACCTCTTGCTTGGTACTCCTTTCTCCAGAAGAAATCCAACACCTCTCCAAGAGGTGGATTCTTTTTATTTGTGATGAAAGACATCATAGCTTCAAATCTATGATTGAAGTACCTGCATACATTCACTGGATCCAAAGAACACAGTTCTCCAGGTGTCTTGAATTCAATGTTTTCAATATTTCCATTTGCCTCTCGTAGAAATTCAAGTAAGTCTTCCCAGCCATACTCGGCACAGCTCAGAGTGAGGAACCATGTTGGAGTTCCTAAGTTCCTCAGCATACATTTTAAATCACCATGACGACGGTGCCAGTACTCATTAGTACCACGCTGACACGCCATGAGATTAATTAAGTGAGAATCCAAAATACTGTCTTGGACATTGACTTTATGCATAAAGTCACTTGCCGAGATGTTTCGCATCTGTATACCACTTTTTAAGATGTGGTTCACTGCATATGAAAGTCCAGACAGATCGCTTTCAAACAGGAGATGAAACAAATAGGGAATGCATTGCCGAAACCTAGGATCTGCTGCATACAATCGTAAAGTCGGGTATTCAGACGCAGGAATTTGATGAGGTCGCTCATCATATCTTCCTCCTTGACCTGTGGGAAATAGCTGTGGGAAACACCGAGCTTCCAAACTTTCCTCCCAAACACTAATGGGACTCCCTTTGGCTTGTTTCATTTGAAACAACTCAATAGCATTCCCCATGACTTCCTTGGAATGCAAAGGATGAACACTATAATGTTCATATATTTCTTCACTTTTAGAGGCCTCTACTTTCTCAATTTGGCCAGCACACAAATCGCTATCCTCTTCATCACTTACTTCCTCTTCTGCAACATAAACATTCTTATAGTACTTATTATTTTTCTTCAAATACACTGTTGCCTTTTTGACTTTCCTAACATCCACTAAATCTTGCCATATTTTCTTATTCTTTGTCGGAACCCCATTAACCAAGATAACCAGAGGTTCCTCTTCCACTTTTTCTATTCCAATTGTGTTAATGTTTTTCTTCAAATCTAGAGGCAAATAAACAACTCTTCCCTTTAATCCTCTCTGTAAATCTGCTGGAGGCAACTTCCCTGTCTTTGGCTCCATTCTTACAATAGCCTGAAAGGGATGGATACTTTGAATCAAAATAGATTCATAAGTATTTAAATCCTTCAATTCAGAAGGAATCTCAACCAATTCCAGATTATTATGAACTGCCCTAGCAGGCATCTGGTTTTGGTTTAATTTATTACAACAATAAGTACACACACGTTGATCCGATCCCAAATCAAAATAATTTTCTACCATCAAGTATGTGGCAAAATCCTTCCATTCACTATTATTTTCCCTTCCACTTTTTGCATATAAATCCACTACCTTAGTCTGATTCTTATAATAAGTGCGTCGACAACATACACAAGTGAAATTAGGCCTCTCACTTGATTTCATCTGAAACGTGGCAATTTCCTTCTGAAAATTATCTGTACTGGAAACCTGTACATTATCTTCCACATTACCCTCTACTTCAGGGTCAATTTGAACATTCTCATCTTTACTACCAAAGTAACAAAACTCAATTTCTTCACAAATATTCTTCACATCTATTTCAGAACCATGCAAAAGAGCAGCACATAATTGTTTAAGCATAATTGCTGGACTCTTAGCATAATACAACATTCTCACTAATTTTCTCACTTTATTATGATGCACTGCTAGCATCCTGAAATGATGAAAAACACTCTGGCATACTCTCCTGGAAAGACAAGCCAGTGAATGACCACGCAAACCTGTCATTTCTCTCACTCTGCAAGGATCTAAATCTTGCAACAACTTCATTTTCTGCTTCAAACTTTTCTTATTAAATGTCCGTATAAAATCACAAAGCAAATTGATGGAAACCTGTCGCACACTGCAAATAGAACTACACTTCCAAATGTACACAGGACCCTTAGGACGTCTTCCTAAAACCTCATCACTTAGCGCCTCTTCTGTCTCTGTTGTCACAAGTTGTTCTTTTTCAACTGGACAACCATCCTTCACTTCATAAGCTCGACCACTGATGTCAACTGCATGCACCAAATCATTATCCTGAAAATAAGTCTCCTCATTAAAAAATGCCTCAGAACTTGAACTATGCATCCATTCTCCGGAAAAAACTTCACAAAAGTTAGTACGATTTACTACTCTCTTCCATCTACTTTTTGTTTTGAAATCAGAAATTACCTTGCTTAGTTTCCTAATTCTATTGATTACCAAAATAAACAACTTTCGCTTAATTTCAAAAGCATGATCAATAATTTTCTCTACATTTTTCTTCTTCTTATAAAATGCCGCTTTCTGATGGCCTTTCTTTTTAATACTTTTCAATAAATTAACTAATATCCTATTACGGAACATTCGATTTCGAATGTCCCTAAACTGTTGTTTCCTTCTACTATCATGCACAGAGTTATCTCTTCCTCTACCAGTAACATTTGTGATGGGTCTCTCCTTTCCATTTAAATTGCTTTTCTTTTTGTGGACTGAAACATTTTTTTGAGCAAAACTTTTTTTACTACAAATATTTCTTAAGAATGATTTCGTGCTCTTACCCGGACCTTTCTTGGTGTTTTGACAAGTATTTGGGGAAGAGGACTGCTGCAATAAAACATCATCCTGCTGTCTTTGACGTTTTCTACCCTTTCGTATTCGACTTTTGGAAGGCATTTTCCAAACTATGAAAGAATCTGCAGTTGAATCTGTGGAAAAATATAATATAAAATGTTATTAACCACTATTACCAAACAGTAAATAAATAACAGTCATCAAAAACTTAATGCCGTACTAATTATTTAACATAGCAAATGTTTTCCACCAGCACTGCATCACAAAAATGACACTCAATGGTACAAAAAAGGCATACAACACTCATAAATCACTCCCTAATATTTTAAATCATTAATTCAGGATGACGATAAGATGTAGCCTATCTAAAGATTTGTTTAGGCCCTGATCTTTAGACTGGGGTAAATGTGTGTCATTGATCCACATTCAGTCCATCACCTGTTTTGTTTATTTGAGGTGAGGCCAACACATGGTTGCAGATAAGATTTTCACTGAAAAATATCAAAATAAAAAAACATGTGAAGGCCTACCAATGAAGTAAATCATTAAATGAAAACCAATACATTTCTGGAAATATGCACTACTAGTGCTTCATAAGATGTTTTGGGTCATATTTATAAGGCATTTGAGTATCTAGTATGCTATTTTACGTTCTTCCTGGTGCAAATTTATTGTAAATATGCTCCAACCTGCGGTTGGCAAATTTAGATTTTGATTATGGGAGTTAGATAGGCATGTTACTAATTTCCCAAAAATGGTGTATAACCCCAAACAACCTTTGAAGCAAATGCTCTTAGCCATGTTATCCACCTCCCATTGCATAACATGGCTAAGAAGTGCTTGCAAATGTGAAAAAAAACGGCCGCAATGCATGAATATCGCAGAAAAGTCAGCGATATTCATGCAATTTCCAGCACATGCTCTTAGCCATGTTATCCACTTCCTATTAAATAACATGGCTAAGAACTGCTCAGGGCCCCATGAGGAACGCTTTCCATTTAAAAAGGGAAAAATAACATCAAAGACACTAAAATGCCTTCTAAATATGACCCCAAACAACCTAAGAAGCTCTAACAGTACATATCCTGAAATGTAATTGATTTCAAAATTCGTTTTTAAACACAGCATATAAATCAATTGTATACCTGCATTCATGGAGAAATGACTAAAAATGTCCTTGAGACACATGAAAGTGTTTTCTGGAATGCCCTAGCACCATTTTTGGGACACTATTAACATGGCTACGTAACTCCCATAATCAAAATCTAAATTTGCCAAGCGCAAGTGGGAGCGTATTTACAAGACACTTGCCCCAAGAGGAACACTTTCCATTTAAAAAGGGAAAAATAACATCGCAGAAAAGTCAGCAATATTCATGCACTTTCCAGCAAATGCTCTTAGCCATGTTATCCACTTCCTATTAAATAACATGGCTAAGAACTGCTCAGGGCCCCATGAGGAACGCTTTCCATTTAAAAAGGGAAAAATAACATCAAAGACACTAAAATGCCTTCTAAATATGACCCCAAACAACCTATGAAGCTCTAACAGAACATATCCTGAAATGTAATTGATTTCAAAATTCGTTTTTAAACACAGCATATAAATCAATTGTATACCTGCATTCATGAAGAAATGACTAAAAATGTCCTTGAGACACATGAAAGTGTTTTCTGCAATTCACTAGCACCATTTTTGGGACACTATTAACATGGCTAGGTAACTCCCATAATCAAAATCTAAATTTGCCAAGCACAAGTGGGAGCGTATTTACAAGACACTTGCCCCATGAGGAACACTTTACATTTTAAAAGGAAAACAAAACATCTTAGACACTCAAATACCTTATAAATATGGCTCAAAACAACCTATGAAGCTCTAGCAGTACATATCCAGAAATGAAATTGATTTCTTAAATCGTTTTTAAAAGCAACATCTCTGTTTCAGCTTACATAACAGACCATAAAATGGGCTCCATGTACCACAATAACTTGTGTTACTGCATGCCAGAATGTTACACCAAATATGCAATTACAATTTCTCTATGAAACTAATTCTATTAGTATATCACTAGAGACAAAACCACATTTTAAAAACACAGCTTTCTTCATCATTTTCTCCTTAAATCATACTATTCTCTATCTAAATTAAATAAATCTTTTCTCACCTTAGCAAATATTTTTTGAGTTTTGAAAACAGTCTGAGAAATACACCAAATTGTCTTCAGCAGAAGAAAAAGGATGCACTCCAAAGGCTGCAGCTGTTGAAAGCACAGAAATACAGATATTCTTTTCACATATCTCTCATATTAGCCAATCATACCTCTTCCCTCACTTTTTTCAAATCAAAACCCTTCCCCCCTCTGCCCTGTCTGCCTTGTTTCCATAGCAACCACCTCCTGGAAGACCTCTCATGTTTGCAAATTCACACAACAATGTTTCAATTGAACTCTGAACTCTCAGTGCACCTGCGTATCCAGTGCAATCTTTCATTAAATGTTTCTTCCTTGACCATTCAAATTATATCTTTCAAAGAACACATCCATGCACCCTAACTTTCTGTTTTCAGAAATGGAAATGCACCAATCACTGCTAATGAATCATTAGCATTGTAAATCCACAGTTTTTTTTCTTTAGAAACTCCTACTGTTTCAACTGCCCTTTCATTACCACACTTCATCTGACTGCAGAACAACCTTCACCCACCATGTTTAACGTCTGGATTGTTGGACATAGTTACATCCACTGGGCTCAAAGGTATGCTGAGAGCAGAAATTTACCTAACCTCAATTTACAAGATGTGGAAATTAAGTGGTTGGGCCAAAGAGGATTAAAATGTCACCAATTGATACCATTGGTGAAAACCTTTATGCATTTGCCAAAACCTGACCTGTTAATAGTGCACTGTGGAGGTAATGATTTGGGCACTTTGACAGGGGTAGGTCTGGAAATGCTTTTAAAGGACACCTTTGAGCAATTAATGGCACTTTTTCCTCAAACTGCCTTGGTATATTCCAATATATGCCAAAGACAGAAATGGAGGTGGTCCAACCAATTTTGTCCACAAATTGAGAAAGCGAGGAAGCATGTAAACAAATTTTTTTTCCGCACATATAAGCCTCCTCAGCCACGCTCAGAAAACCTAGGGGGTCAAGATAAGTCTACCATGACCCCTTCTACCCATTCTAAACATTATTTGCCCTCCATCTTGTATCTTAATGCGACCGAAACACAAAATGGTGGACTCCCGTGACGCTTAAGGTTCGCTAACCAAGCCGCTTTCCGGGAAGCGGTCCTAAAAAAAGGTGGGAAAGTAATTTACAGAAAAACGACTAGAGACACTCTCACCAAATATAGATTAGCTCATACTACATAAAAATCCCTTTCATTTTCACAAATTTGATTGAAATTTCATTTAGCCATTTAGCCTGTAGACCTCTCTAAGTACCGTGAGGTAAATTACTTCACAAAACACATCTGAAGTGTTGGAATTGACAATCAATGAAAATGTTACTTTCATTTTCTACTTTTGTTACCTGACATTTGATTGGTTATATACCTGAATATATATAAAGGAAGAGAAGGAAACACAGCCATTTTGACTGCTACTTCGTGAAGTGCACAACAAAAAATCAACTGATAACTTCAACTTATATTTAAAAGGTAAGATATTATTTATAAAACTTAAGTATGTTCTGTACTGAAACCTAATTAGAAAAACATTTTCTGAGAATTATATTCTATCACTCTGTAATACTTATAGAAAAAAATAGACTACTCTGTTTTAGTTATGGCAGAGCCATTCCAAGAATTTACAAGACCATAGTCTAAAAAGGAACGTGCGCAAAGCCCCCTCCAATTTACATAAGTGGCATCTTGCAAGGAGACCATTCACAAGCACTGAGGGGGCCCCATTGTCCAGCATTTTGACGCCCCCACAGTTTTAATTTTAAATCCACACACATATCTCACACCTTCATAGGTGTGAGAATTGATTGTGGTCTAAAAGTTAAAACTGTGGGGGCGCAAAAATGCTGGACAATGGGCCCCCTCAGTGCCTGTGAATGGTCTCCTTGCAATTGAGGGAGCGTCTCCTTCTCCCTCCCCTATACTTCCTGACACCATCCATGGGAGGCCCAAGGAGAGGGCCCCCTGCAATAGACCTTAATTACAGGCAACACCTTTCTTTGTGAAAAAAACACTATATAAATAACCAAACTGCCAATCTGTACTGAAACCCAACAATGCCCTTTCTGTACTGATATATTTTTTAAAAATTCATTTTTCAGAATTGAAAATGGAAGAACAACAAAACAACATGAAAACTGAAACAGAAGAAAAAATTGAGACACAAGATGACATGGATTTCTACGACGACACAATAAATAATGAACTTGTCCAATGCATAGATGCAGTAGATTTTCTACTAAAAAATGAAGAAAAAAATGATCACGATTTTTTAGATGTTCTTTTAAATTTTGAAAAACAAAATGAAAAATAAATTTTAATTTCTTAATTCAAAAATTGTTTCACACATTATTTATTTTTATATGTTTATTGAATGTTAAAAGTTTAATGAATTATGACACACAATCAAAATAAAAAATAAAAATTTAAAATAAAGAAAACAAAAAAAAAACAACAAAAACAACAAATAATTAACATACAGTACTAGCAAAGTCTATCATTCTTTTATCCTTATAGTACGCTGCCCAGAACGCTTTCCGGTTCGCGAACTTGGCGCTTACCACGCAAAAAAAAAAAAAAATTTTTTTGACCCTCCTGGGCCCTTTTAAAACCTCCACATAAAACCTAGGGGGTCAACGAGGATCTACTATGCCCCCTTATGGTAATTTCCCCCTTTGTTTTGGCCTCCTCTTGTCTCTCGATCCTACCGACAGACAAGATGGCGGCCGCTCCAGACTGTTTAGAATGTTGACAGACACCGGAGGGCCAATCAGCTTCTCATCGCAAAGTTCCGTTACGCGAAAGGTTCGCTAACCGGATAGCTGCCCGGAGCGCTGTTACAGATATATATCTTGATTTAAACGTTAATTTCTCAAAATCCACTGAAGCACATATATTGAGACCTAGCAAAGGCACATCGGGCTAACAGTCCCTACAATTTTGCCAAGTTTCGTGGAAATCCATTCAGCCGTTCGGGCTAAAAGTGAGTCCAACCGCCCTATGGAAATTAACATGGGAAAAACGCGTTTTGGGACCCCCCTTTTTTCTCGGCCCCCCCTTGACGAACCCCCCCCAAATTTCCAGGAGCTGCTCAGAAACAAAATGTGCCATTTTCCTGAAAATTTCAGCCAATTCCGTCCACAAACGCCAAAGTTATTAGGCATAGAATTTTCAGAAGTCCCATAGGGAAAAAATCCTAACTATATATACCTACTGGCTATCGCCAGTAGGTAATATATATATATATATATATATATAAACAAACCACTTCCCTCCAAAAGAAAAGCGCGGAGGTCAGAGGGGGATCCTTTGAAAGCCCTTTATTTCACGGTTGCCTTCGTTGGTAGCAGCAAATGCATTTCGGCTTGTCATAAAGCCTTCCTCAGTGCTCACGCCCCAACACAAAGTCACATGTTATTCCATCAAGGCTGCTTTGCGAGTGCTGCAGTCGACATTGGACTCCTCCCTTAAGCGTTGGCTCACCTGTTGGACGTCACGTAGGTATG